>NW_008626079.1:35139-51292 GCF_000691845.1 Merops nubicus
ACGAGTGCCTCCTGATCACAGCATGGCACTGAGACAGGCACATGAGGCAATGTCATCATCATGCAGACTGTGAAGCTTTCAACCTTAAAACAGTAATGGCAGATACTTGGGAATGGCCGAAATTCTTAATAGTTTTAATGATTCTGAAAAATAAATATTCAGTGTGTAAAATGAAATACACATCCAGTTTATTTAGCAATGCAAATGAATATACTCACTGGATGTCTATGTTTTGAGAGCACCTTAAGACTGGGAATAACTTGGAATTTTTTTAGTTCAGAAGATTCCAGTCCAAAAGTTAAAAAATACACTATATGTCAGGAGTTCTCAAAAATCTTGCAACTTATATATCTATCTATTAGGGAAAATATGGGTAATTTTACTCAAGGAAATTAGAATTCTGTTTGAAAAGTCTACCACATTCAACCCACTGAATCTACAGCATTAACAAAAGTATACTGTACTTGAATTCTGTTCAAGTCGAGAGTTTCTGTAATTTTACCAAATTTTGTAAACTGATCAGTTCTTGTATTTGGTTTTGCTTCAGATTAAGAGTCATAAGACCACTCTGACTAGCAAGGAAACCTTGTGAACTCATTTTAATGCAGTTATGATCCAATACCTGCAGACCTGGAGACCTTCAAGTCCTCCAGTTTGACTGATGTAATTTCCTAGTATAGCAAGATTAAACACATGGAATCATCTTTAATGGGTTTAGATTCCTTTCCAGCAAAAAAATCACCTTAAGCAAAAGCAGTTAATGAGCTTTCTGGATTCCTTCTATGTTGTTTTCAACCACTTCAGTGACACTGGACAACAGTGTGTTTGATTTTGATTTGATGATTTGATCTGCCATCTCTATTTAAAGCAAAATATCTTCTTAAATAAAATCTGAGCATCTTCAGGAGCAAGACTTAGGTCATTCATTACTGTTTATAGTGAGGAAGACATTACCTCCATGTGGAACTTGCTTCTGGCTGTGAGCTGACAAATATATCTTCCACATGCTGGTTACCCTGCTCTGTCCTTGTAAGAGACAAGTGAAGCACACTGCCACAGGAAGGAAGAATTTCAGTGTTCATTATCTGAAGGATCTTGAAGCAAGGGCAAGAATTAAAGCTATGACATCATTCTTATTGGAGTCATGACTAGAGAAGACTGTTGCCTACAAATTCAAGGTACAGAGTGAAGACTGGGCATAAGGAAAGTACTGTAAAATGCTTGAATGAATGTACAGAGAAGCTGCTAATACCTACTCTGCAAAAAACAGAAGTTTTGAATTGTTTAGCTTGCTAAGCTGCTGCTGGGTCATGTTAGCAATTCCATTACAGCTGAAATTAAAGTCTTCCAAAATCTGCATTATCAGGGGCAGGTTTCCTCCAAATTCTGCATTTCTAAACCAATAAAGCAAACAACAGTATGATGCCACAATTTTCCTTGGACAAAAGAACATCAGCATTTCCCAACCCCACCCCCCTCAAAAAAAAAATAAATTATGAAGGGTATACATGGCTGACTGCAATTCCACTAATGACAAAGAGTTTTCATAGGAATTATACTTGTATATGTTTTAAAAATATGGTGAAAAACGAAACAAATCCACTACTTTGAGGTGGAAATATAGCATATATAGACTTCTATTCCATGCAAGCTTGGTCAGCTTTTTGATCCAGAAATCAAACAAATAATAATAACCCCCCCCTTCCTCTGCTCACAAAAATCTGAGAAGGTGAAAACAGCTGTAAACTACTCCTAACTTTAGAAAAATACTTCTTACAACCTTCAGGTATATCTCATAACAGCTGAATGCCAATAGGGCAAAATAAACCAACATGCACTCTTCTGCTAGTTTCTTCATAAAAGCTTAATTTCAGTTATGGCTGACTTATAATTAGGTAGCATGAACTAACAGATTAAGAAAGAGAAGAGAAAAAAGGGTTTTAACTTTAGCTTTGTTTCTTCCTTACAACTCAGCCAATGAAACAATGTGCTTAAGCAACCTCAGTTTCCATAAAAACACTAAATACAGGTGGTTACTGAGAACCTAGTGACTTGTTTCCACTCACATCACAAACAAAACAATACCCAAACTGTATGTGAATATGTTAAGGTATAAATATGTAATATTTGTATTTTATTTAAGAACAGTAAGAAAGAGCTTGAAAGTATATCAATAACAAAATTAATCCTGACAATGGTATTGGATCATTACTAGCTGAAGATGGTGGAAGTATCAATAAACCTGAAATGAAGCATAGCTGTTCACTAAATAACTTTGTGTTGCATTTGTGGGAAAAGAAGGGCAATGTTATTCATATCGTGCAGTAATGCTGAAATAATTTTCATTCAAGTACTGACTTAAAGGTTGTTAAGTAGCAGCTACTGAGGTAGAATCTGACATGTTTATATCAGTGACTTTGAGTGAGTCACATTTGAAAAAGCTGGCTGAGAAACCTAATGGAATATTTATATTGACTTGCACTAAGCTTGGGAACATCAGCCAAGTCTCAGTGGGCTGAAAAAAAGCTAAATTTGTCAACATTTAAAAAGGAAAAAGGGAGGAAACTAGAAGGCATCAGTGTAAAAAAAAAATCCCTCCCATCAAAAAAAGGGACATTCTTACAGTTACTGAACAATTATTTCAAGTCCTTTTGAGCTCCCAGTCTGTGTAAATAATGTTTGTTTCCTGTGAGGAAGCAGAGAGACAAAATGAGCAGAGAAATTTGCCACACTGTGCTGTAAGCCCAAAAAGCCCATATCCATGTGTGCTTCTGCACACCTCTCAGGCTGTTTTCATTGCTTTCCAGCAGCACTGGAGCTGCAATTGCTCACATGGAGAATTCCATTCTCCACTACGACCTTTTACAACAAAGCCTTCAGGGATTGAATGTCCTTGCAGAAAATAACCCTAACAAGAATGTTTAAATACTTGTATCTGTCCTCACGTCTCAAAATAGTCTGTTGAAACCAAGAGTCAAACTAGAAGGATTTACCATTTCTTTAGGCGCAACACCTACTCAATTCCACCAGATTATTTACACTAATATTCCTAGCATGGTTATACTGTTGCTGAGGGCTTTCAAGACTACTTAGGAAAAGATGCAGGTCGTGGACTGTACCATTAAAATTGTTTTCACATGTTACATCTGGGAGGGACTTTCACTGACAGATGCAGCATACTGGGAAAGAATAAAATAGAGATGTGTCTCTAAGGGGCATACCATCAGGAGATGATGTCTGCAAAGAAGTGCTACTAGTGCTGTGTAAAATACTTACACTGCAGCACAGTGGCTGTCCCACTGGGTGCACATACTAATGTTCATTTATGGATGCATTTAATCACAGGTCATTCTTGCTCTAAATTCCTGTAGATCTAGAGTGGACAAGGCAGCTTTTTCAGAAATCAGAAGACTGCAGAAGTAGCACTGTACATACGTATAAGTCTGTTCTCACTTTGGCTGAATTTATTCTGAAAGGAATGAGATCAGATAGATTTTGGTCAAATAAAATCTCTCTTCTAGATGTACTTGGTCTGGAGCCAGTAGCCTAGCCCTTCTAGAAATTTTCTGTCAAACTGTGTGTAGGCAGCACCACTCCCTAAATGAAAAATGGGAGCATCTAGAGAAAGAACATTTCTTCAATGAAACTGCAGAAAATAAGTACACTTTGTGATGAAAAATTGTGGAAAATAAACCTTTGATGAAAAATTACGCTTATTTTATGGATCAGTCAAGAGAATTTGGCCTACAATACTAGGGAATTACCAGGCATGTTTGCTAAGTAGAGATTCTAGATTTGTGCAGTCTATCCACAATATTAGGTGCTTAGTTTAACAAATAATGCCATTCTGAAAAATCACTGCTCCTGATACTAGAAGCTGTCCAGCTTAATTCTTGCATTTCTGTGAAGTCTGAATGTCCCAGTCTATCTGCAATGACATCAGAGGTGTGTTGGCCTGCAAACAAATCTTTTGCACATTCTCCTTCTGTTGATTCCTGTTAAATGCATTTGAAGTGGTGTCAGCTATATTAATGCAGGTCTAGAATTAACATAGTAACATAGGGAAGAAACATTTTACAGTTCAAGGAATTAAAAATATTTGAAATCAAAGTAACTTAAAGAGTGTTATTTTGTGTTTATATGAGCAGGCCTGGGTGACTGCTTTCTTATGGAATGGAGACAGTCCATCTTGTCTCACTTAGTTTACATTATAGATTTATAAGTAACGTACACTAATTTAATTTGTGTTAGAAAATATTAACCTTCAAAATTATAATTAAAGCCTTGAGAATACTAGCAATGTGTAAGGACACTGTTGTGCTAGCTACTGTTAATAAAAAAATGCAATTTCTACCCCAAAATTACTAAAGAGACACAGAAACAGACAATGGAGTAGTATGGAGTATATTAAAAGATTACACACATATTAACAATTCTGATCTGTTGGGTCTTAATTTGTTAGAGAACATGTTTTTTAAAAGTTATAGTAATAATCTGCATACAGAATAACTTACTACAGTGATGCCATTTAAGGCTTTGAAAGAGGGAAGATGGAATGATACAAATAGTTGGTAGTGAACTTGTTTCTAGACTATTCAATTTCTACTCAAGTCCAAAATTATCATATTAGTTAAATGCTAAGTAGAACAACGCACAAGCTTGTTAATATAACTTGAAAACATCCATATATAGGTGCATGCAGACTACTTTGCTTTCTTTTAGCTCCTTCTTCAGCCATCATGTGTGACTCAAAACTGAGAAACCTCTTTAACAAAATCCAGGCATCTTTGTTTAGATTACACTTTTCAACCCCAAAGCCACAAAGAAAGCCATGAAAGTGAGTGTAAACTATAAAAACATTGTCTTAAAAGCCTTTGTGCTCTTGCACAGTTTCACAGAGTCTGAATGTAAATGAGCGACTTATAAAATATATCTATATTATAAATTATATATATAAAAATAAGAAAGAGACTCAGTCTTCAACTAGTGACGTTTGAATCCAGCCAGCAAAGCACACAGGTAAGATTCAGCATTCCAGGTAAGCTGAAAAGAACTGGAACTGCTGCAGGTGTCATTGTTTGCCATTTGACATGAGTTGCAGAATTATTCCATGGATTGTAAACCTTGATTTAGCCTACTTGGTATAAGTCACTGTTTATCTCTGCAGAACATTTTGAGCCAAATCCATCAGAAGGGTTCAGTGCTTCCTTCTCAGGTGTGCATGTTGATCTAAAAATGTTAAACTGGGGTCTAACATTAGGCATCAGTTGACAGATTAGAAAGGTTAGACATCAGTTTGGGTTCCACTGTGAAGATGAATGCAGCACCTATGGGCAACAGAATTTCCAATTGTGTTTAAGTATAGCTTCCTCTATACTTGAACAAGTGGGGAAACACTGTATTTCTAATATAATAAAACACAAATTGATTTTTAAATGGTAAATATTTACCTTTACATTATGTATCTCTTTTCTATACAACAAAATTTCTTATGTATAGCTCTATTAGGGAGGAATTTTTCTTTGAACCTACTAAAGATGTGATTCTGTTGTTCTCAATAGAAAAGTAATGAGAATAAGACAGATTTTTCAAGCACATATCATCTCAGGCTGATATGACAGTTATTTATACTATGTCTTGTAAGTTTGGTGAGCTTTGAAATTCCTTGAAAAAAGTGAGCTATAAGTGACAAAGGTGGCTGATACAGAAGGTAAAACAAGTTACAGATGCCACTGTATCCAAGTGTAACTAGATCAATGATCATTAATTAGGTCATTAAACATAGATAAATATGCACATTTTAATAAGGAATACTTCCTTTGCTAGAACATAAACGTTCTGCCTCACTCCTTTTCTTAATTTTTCTGAAGATACACTCAGATTTTTTAATGTTTTAAAAACTCTGTTAGCTGCAAGTAAAAACTCACCCTCTATAATATTTCACTATAAAGAAACATTTCTACTGTGTCCCAGCTTAACAGCCCTTATTATCTCTACCATGGTAAATGTGGTACCATCTAGTGCTGAAATGTAGTTTTAATCTAAAGCAACTTCGAGTTTAAGACTCTATTCCTTCTATTTGTGTGAGATTGTTGTTGCTAAATGATGCACATCTTAAATGCTCTAGTTTTTCCAAGTTTGAAATTTTGAAAAGTGTTGGCCATCCAGATTAAGACAGTGATCTATGATAAAACTCAGTTTTAGAATTGAGAGAAACTGACCTGTCAATCTGTAAATTAATTCTGTTAATATGTGTGACAACTTCTTGGATGCAGGGTGTGATATTCCCCACTGTGCAACAGAATTACTCCTCTTTAATACATTTTTTAAAAGTTCAGCTTCTCCTCCAAAACCAATAGCTCTACAGTGTAAGTATGCCAGCTGCCAAATGTACCTTTGCAGCTGAAGCTATCTGAGCATAGACTTTTTTACTTGTCTGCATTAGATCTTAGATAGTTTTGTTCAATCTGAATCCTTCTGCAATACATTATTATCTTATTGGCTAGTCTGCTTTACACATCTGCATTCTACAACAAGACTTTAATGGAAACAGGATTTCAGTCTAACACCAGGGCTGATATTTAATCTAGAAGAGCTCAAGTGCTAAGTCAGAACAGATATACTAGCTTTACAGTTCTTCATGTTTTTTTTATATACCAAATAAGTACTCTTTTTTCTTTTCTATATCATAGATTAACACATCATTTTCTTGTTTGAAACGTTCTTGAACAGAAACAAAAGTTGATACCAAACATATTTTGCTGCCTAGGTTGTGAAATTACTTTATTACTCAGAAAATTCAATTTGTACTGTTAATTCAATCAAAAAATTCAAATTGTATTGTGAAAATAAAAAAAAAAAAATTAAAGGCCCAAAAAAATCCAGTACTGTATTAACACTGTATCTAAGACAGATAATCGTTTAAATATTCAGTGCTGTTAGCCTTTAACTGGCCAATGACACTCGGCTGAAATGAGGCTGTCTGGAAGACAGGAATTTTTTAAAATTGTCAGTATAGTATACATACAAGAGGAGACTTGCACTTCCCTCTCTGTAGTGTACTGTCATTTTATGGATGTCAAGAGCTAGAGCTTTGCTGTGGTCTTCAACAGAGCCACTGTGTCATCCCTGCTTATGTAGTTTGCTAGAAACACGACAAAAGGTACCTTTATGCCAGTTTTGATTGTACTGGTTTTATGTGATATTGATGGTAATAAACTACTCTGGAATCACATGGGCTAACTCAGAAGTTTACTAATCTTATGAAGCTCACTAATATATACAATGCATTCGTATTTGTTTTTATACTCTAAGAGCTTCATTTATAACTTAGAAATATGACCAAAAAACCAAAGAAAGCTTCATAGGAAGTGTGAGAAATGCTTAAAGGCTTTAGGTGTCACTGAAACCTTAAGACTTCAACACAAAACTATCCTATACATACAGAATATTTGGACTGCTCACTAGTTTAAAATATACATTAAATACACTTTTCACATAAAGAATAATAATGTTTTTATTTGAGAATGGAATATAGATATATTTTGACATCCAAATTAGTGAAAAGCAATCACTTGAGCTAGCTGGCAGAACTTGCTCTAGGAGGCAACAAGGATTTTCAGCTTTGCCCTAAACTGAATGATCTAGTTGTTGTGGTTGCATGCCCAAGAAGCTCTGGGGAGGCATAGGCTTAGTGATGTATAATGCTCAAGAGTGACCATGTTGACACACAAAGCTGATGGCCAAGAACACAGCAAAGTTAAAAGTTTAATCTGGTGAAAACCTAATAACAACAAAGAGCCGTAGACAGGAACTAGTAGCTCTTATTATTTCTTTTTATGTCTTAACATCTATTGAAAACATTTGTTGAATCTTAATTTATAGACGAAGAAGACAAGGCTATATCTTTTTGAATGGTTCCCGGGGTCTCCAATAGAATTCTGTTTCCTGTGTTGGTGTTTTGTTCAAATTATTTTGAGAGTCATTCTGTTCAGTTAGTACTGTTTGCCTGCCATTGACTTGTACAAGATATTATTGGACCATTTTAAGGGGCAGATGGGTGATAACGTTATACCACTGCAGTATTGTTATTCAAATAGGAGACAATATCAACAGGTACCAAAAACTGTGGGCTGCTAAAAATATCACAGTGTTCATGATCCTCGCTTAGCTCCCCATTCCGTTCCCCTGTGTGCATCCTGGCCCAATCCTATCTTATAAGCAGACATCACAATGGAAGAAAACATATGCTAGTAAATGTTCCTTACCAAAAAAAAATTTAATTAGAGCTTAATTTCTCAACAGGTTATATATCTTATTTAAGAAAGTAATTTCATTAAAACTGGTGATAAGCTTCTCAAGTTTTTCTTATGTTTTTAAGTCTAGAGATTTCCTGCAGTGTGCAGGCTGTTTTCATTCAAACTCAAAGTCTAGCCCAAAAGTGGATCAGAAATGATGATTTTACTCAACATGCACCCAAATCCTGTGATGTTCCACAGCTGCCTTTCAAATATAAAAGCTTCAGCTGATGGAGTGAAAATACAAATACTGTTCTACTGGTAAGCTATAAAAAGGCTGTAAAATGTGAATCCAAACTAACATGGAATAGTAAAAAGACAATAAAGATTATGATGACTCTTATTCACTTACTTGCAGACTATTCATTTTCCAAGTTCTCCCTGAAATAAAAGAGACCTGGGTAACATGTGGAGACAGACAGTTCACAGGAGAAGGGACTAGATGCTACAGACACTAAGAAACTGTCAAACCTTCCATTATGAAAGAGCACTATGGGAAGAGTGGAGCTGAGCAGAGGCAGGCAGCAGATCCTTAGGAAAAGACAAGCCTCATTGCAAACACAGATCACTGGAAAGATGCCACTTTGGTAAAATAAGAAATGAATTGTTATTCTCTTTCTTAGAATAAGAATAATTCTTATTCCCTAAATAACCTTTAGAAAAGAAAAAGTTTATTTGAAACTCTAAAAGAAAGAGATTGATAAGAAATAACACCATTCATAAACTGGAGTTTAAAAAAAGGACAGTTCAGAAACTATTTTACCCTTGCCTGTGTCAGATATTTAGCAGGGCTACTTCAACAGAAAAGGTGGCTACTGAAGGTGCTACACAATATTTACAGGTATGAATGCAATGTAAGAATTATGCATATAAATGTTCACCTGAAGAACTGTTTTTCTGTGTAGCTATTTTAACAATATGCATTTCTGAAGATAAAATATGTAGCCTGCTACAGTTTTGATGTTTTGTTTTGTTTTGTTTTTTTCCCCAGACTGCATTCTTGTGATGTCAAATCTGGCCAAAAAAAAAAAAAAAAAATCTTTTCAAGGACAACTGTCACAATGGCATGAAGTCCTGTATTTCATAAAATTCAGAGAGAAGACAGATAGTTTAGGTTGTGTCCTGTTAAACTGTTTTTCATTTAAATTACTTGTCATTTGCACAGTAGGAGGTGCAATTAGGATTCAGCCCAGTAACTTTAATTCAAATTACATAATAACTGATAGGCAGAACACAAGTTCTAGTGCTGTTAAGTAACTATAAGTGACATCAGAATGAAGCCCAAATGGAAATGTTAATTTTTAACTTTTTTGTGTGGTTTAGGTCATGAGCCAACCTAAATAACAAAGTAAAAATTACATGAGGAATTTTTTTTTATTGAAAATTTGACAGCAGTTTCTCACCTGTACCTGACTAAATATTTGCCTTAGCCACTGAAAACACTGTGGGTTTTTTTGGTTGGGTGTTTGTTTGTTTTTAATATAAACAAACAATCTGAGGCCTGACCTTTACTGTTGGTTCTATGTTCAAATCTTCATCATCGTGTTGCAAATCCTGAGACAGAAAAGTCTTTCTGTGCTTCTCTTTCGCTCTTCCACAATTATGTTGCATGTGGCAAACAGACACTGGTCTTTGAGCTATATAATATAAAAGGCATTTGAAATTTGTAAGCTTTCTCATTTTTAATTAAATAATAAATTTAATACTGAGTGTAAAATGAGAGAACCTCAATTAGGAAAACAACAGCAATCAAGTCAGGAAATCATCTTTCTCTTACACAGATCTGCTAGAAATTGGATTTAATTGCCTCCTAATCAAAGCACAGCATAATGTTTTTGCTTGTATGGGCGGTTGTGTGCCATGTGGAACTCTGATTAGAGTCAAAGTAAGTACAACTATTAACTGAAATTCCCGAAGTCCAAGAATTAGAGTAGAGCAGCCTAATACTGGACCATGGGACCAGGCAGACCTTGACTCATCAGTGGGTTCGATTCACTCCTTCCTTTCCCACAGCTGAACTTGACTTCCCACCCTCCCTGGTTTCTGACAGAGTAACCCAGCAGCTGAGGTGAGCCCTTCTACCTTGGCAGCAAGTTATCAAGTTAGATGAGTAAAACAGCAGCACTACAGCTTGTAAAGATGAATAGAAGGAGTTGAGGAAAAACTTCTTCATAATACCAGCTGAGAATACAGTGGGTTTGTTTTTTTCCCCAAACTCCACATATCACAATTTAAATCAAACAGATAAAAGTCATTTGCTCCTGGAAGAGCACATGAAAATAAAGATCCTTTGCACAGTCAATACTTAAGAAAAGTAAAAGTTTTACTTTGCATGGTACCTCAGAGAAAGTAGTTCTTAGAGAGAGAAGACTTAGTTTTCAACAGCTTTTTACTTAATCTGTTGAAACTTAAGCTGTCTTTGCTATGCTTTTTACAATTACAAGGTAAGAGCATCATCAAAATATCACTACAAGGAGTGGAGAGTTTCTCTCTGACTTCCACAAGTTCTATCTGTCTCTGACAGAATCAACCTTAAACCTGGGCTTGTCAGTTTGAGTTAGGAGGCAAGATGTTAACTTTATCCACCTGGGGTTTTTTTCCTCTTGATCTGTGAAATCCAAAACTTTTCTTTTAATATCACAGTAGGAAAAACAAAGTTCATACCAGTAATGTGCTCAAACCCAGCAATGTATTTGGCAGGACAAGAGCATGACTCAAAGCACTCACAATGCCAGGCTGCAGTCACAATTTCTCTGTTCCAAGGAAGCCCACATTTCTAAAGTGGATGAAATATGGTAAATATATTATTTTTTTTAGTTAAGTTTGGTATCTATTTCTGAATGCTAATGAGTCAACGGTATCTCTTTCTACGAGGATGCATCTGTTGTATCCCTCTCTACCATTGAAGTTTCTTTGCTATGTAGACTTACACAGGCTGAAAAAGGAATTTAACTTGGCTCCTCACTATCCTGTGTAGAATAAGCAACTGTCAGATTCCAGCATGAAGATGGCAGCCTGTCAAAGACTAGCTTAGCTCCTGAGAGCATGGACAGCAAATCTGCAGTGCTTTCATTGCTGCGCTGTACAAGACTACTCTGTGGTGTAAGCACCTTCCAAACTAGCTTTCATTTCCTCCTTCCTAAGGAACCAAACAATTACATTTCCTTTATAAAGAGCTAGATGTTGCTCCCTGTTAGCATTTGAAAGTTTGGAGGGTGTATCAGGATGAACAGCTAAAATTATTACTCAATTCCCACTCTGTCCTCTTGCAAGCACAAGTGTTTATTCAAAGGAGAATCTTCTCGCTTGCTATTGTCTTTGAAAAAATGCACTTCAGCTGAGCAGAGACTGTTCGGAGGAATGAAACCTCTTGACACAGCCCAAAGTCAAAGACGAGTTTGAAATATAAATGTTAATTTAACCTTAACTCTATGCTAACAAATGCCTACAAATACATATGATTACCAGAAGTAGATGCATCATTTTCTAGGCATTTCCTTAGCCTGAATACTGAATTAGCTTCTGGGTAGTTGACTTGACAGATGGGGTTCATTGCACAAGCCAGAGCACTGTGGCCAAGGAAAACTTTTGCAATTCTCACTTTCCCTAAGTGAGGCAGAAGAGACACTTAATGTTTCTAATTCTAGCTCAGGGGTGCTGACAGGATAATAAAACAGTGATGCTCCACGTGATAACAGGCAGGCTACAGCTTGGGCTGGCAAACAAATGCTCTAATATGTATATAATATGTATTAATAAAAATATGGGAGTTTAATATATTATGTCTCTGGTTTAATGTTTTGTATGGAAGAAATATACTTTGGCTAATAAGATTGCACTGTGAAATCTGACATTCGTAGCCAGATAACATTTAAAGCCAGTGAAATCTGAAATAGAAGTGATTCTATAAATATCAGAGCATGTGAGGCCAAGTACTTGTGTCTTCCAGCCTCTTCCTTCCACACTGCAGTAAACGTGACTTCCCCCATCTCCCTGTGATGCCAAGGCCAAGCAGAAGGCAGTAAGTGCAGTGAGTATACTCAAGCTATATATATGCTCACAAGCATACCAGAAGTCTATGCTGAGTGCCCTGTTGGCTGATGCTAAATGAACCCTAGAAAAGCTGAGAAGTGGCTCTTTTCTTTGTGGGGAGGAGACATGTACTCATTTAGGTTAAGCCACATTTCTACAAAAATAATAACTACTTAATTACCTTTAAGACTTATATACTTTAAAAAAAAAAAACCAAAAACAAAAACACCAAAACCAATTAAATTCAGTTGAAATTGGTTCATTCCTAAGCCACTGCAATAAGAGTCACAAAACATGACTGTATTTTTCCTTTCTGTGCCCTGTGCTGGACACAGACTGATTCAATGTATTTTGTATTTCCTCATGCATCTAGAAAAGATCAGACATATCTAATTATTTCTTAGATGAGGGCATCTCTTACAGATGCTTCAAATTCCTGCCTGGGAATTACTCCCAGTAGCCAAAGTCCTTTGTGGAGCTTCCTAATGCACAGAAACGCCACAGGGACAGATTTCAGCAGTTTCAGAGCTCCTTTCAAGGCTCCATATGCCACCTTATGGCCATCTACAGTATTTGCAAAACTTCCTTCCAGTAACAGCAATCATACGAGCCGTACAGCACATTTTACAAGATCTTTCCAAACTTTGAATTACTATGTTTGAATGCCTTCTCAGGGTCACCACTGGTTTTGTCTTCTGTCTTAGCTTATTCTGGTACATTCACATATGCTTAGACTGCCACAGAGAAGAAAAGCTTTTTTTTTTTTTGTCAGACTGCTGCAAAGATTAAAGCAAGGGCCACATATCTTTAATTGACTGAAACCTTTCCTTAAAAATGTAAACAAATTTAAGCAACATGAAAGGAGAGCTGTGAATTATGATAGGGATGGCAGGCAGGGAGAACAAAGCATGAGTAAGAAAATAGGCTATGGTGTTATTATTCCAACAAAATGAGGACAGGAAAATCAGAGTGTTAGCTCTGTAGGACAGGGCCTATATGTTCCTGTATGCTATAGCATTTCACACCACAAAAAGGATTCTCCGTGGGAACTCTGCAAATTAGTGTGAAATAAACAATGAAAAGCAAAACAGGACAATATATACTGCATTTGAAGATATAATCTTCAAATACTACAGAACTGTAGGTAACTTATTTTCTTCTTGACATGCTTTCTTATAAGGATGCAATTTCTGGTGATTTAAAATACTGTAGTTTGAGTGTCAGCAGGTTAGTGAGAGGATGTGACTAATTATCACTCAACTTCTCTGCCAAAATGAGCATCAGACCATGAGGTTTCAGTTTAAGAACAGTGTTGGGCTCATAGTTGCTTCTCAGGGATGATGCATAAATTGCCTGTCACCAACAGGAATAGGCTTTAATACATATGATTGGAGCTGATCTGGGTAATCCATACTAGGAGCTAACAACAGTGAGAGCTTTTCATACAACCTAGAGGTTATCCTACCTCTACATGATACAGAGTGCATTGGGGAACTTGCAGAAAAGTTTTGTTCTTTTCAGGCAATACGAAAAGGTCTCCTGAAATCATTACCTGTACCAACATGACTTGCCCATCTGCCAAAAAAAGGTGCTGGGAGTGGGTAGCTGAATTGTCTGATACAGATCACTCCCTCGCATAATTTCAGGTAAAGCTGTAAGAGTGAGGGTTATTTTGTGTTGCCAGCTTTATGTGAAGAACAGCAAGGCGTGAACAAGTCTGTTTCATGTTGTATTGGAGTGGACTAGAAGCTCAATGGTGTTTCAGCTGTAGGGGAAAATAACTTTTAGATAAAGGCTTATAGGAGAAAAAAAAAGTGTACAACCCACAAGTTCACCTCGGCCACTCTCTGAATGTTTCTTGTAGCTACACTGTTTCTGTGTCAAACCATATCCCACACCACAAGCAAAAACACAACCCCCCCCAAAAACCCCACCAAAACTTAGGCTGAGCCTTGTTATGCCACTCAGAAATACTGCATCTCAGGATGGGCGTGCTCTGAAACTAGGGCATTGTTTCATCTTAGCAGTTAAAATGTCCTGAGCTCCTGCTGTACCTTGGGGAAGTAAGATTTTGCTTTCAAGATTGAAAAGGTCATCCAGTTCCCTCAAAACTCAGCTCTGTTTTCTACATACAAAAATGACACATACATTTATATGTATAAAATGAACTTTCACATACACATAGTAAGTGCACATAAAAAGATGAAAAGCACTGTATTAACTGTACTAAAATTGTAATGATGCAGTGACGCATACCAACTCAGTGAACTGCTCAGTATGCAAAGAAAGAAATGAACTCAACAGGAGTTCTGCTCCTAGCTACAAGTGGCTGCCCTAAGACCATTGCCCCACTGCTGACACTGTTCTACAAGCTGCTTTAAGTCTACGTTTCCTAGTGCTTATGACCAGGATCATGGATGCATCACAAGTCTCCACTGATTCTTTGAAGGCAGTAAAATAAGTGAGTACAATCACACAACTTTTGAAGCTGAGACTTACCCAGAAAAGCTTGGGACTTATTAAAATGCTGCATTTAAAGTTAAAGATCAAACATCAACATCTAATCATACATGATTTATTGTGCTCCTTTTCTTGATTTGCACTGTCATATTTAAAATCTGTTTAAATCCTTCTTCACTATGCAAATGAGCAGTTCCACTATACTAAACACAATGTGCCTAAAGCAAGTATGGTTTGCAAGAACTTACAACAGTATCTACAGTCCAAATTGTGAAAATGGAGACAGTCCACTGGCCAGCCAGGAACCTGGGGGCAGAAGCAAACCTATTCCTGGTGGTATACAAGTCAGACCACTTAAAAAAAAATATGTGGCCCTTTTCTCTGTATCTGACTAGGAAGACAATAAACTCCCGTACTTCCACCACGTACTGTAAGATTCCTTAAAGATTATGGGGTAAACAGACACCTTCGAAAGAGAACCAAGCTAGAAATGCAGTAGGTTCTCCTGTTTTTCAATCAATAGAAAGTTTTCTTAAAAATTAAGAAGATGTAACACTCAAGATCCTTACTGCAACTAATAAAATATTGCTCTTTCTCAAAAAGATTCTGTGCTAAGATTACTCATCCAAAAACCTTTGGTTTGGCTTTCATCCCTACAAGAGTAATTTATTAATTTTTTCTTGCCAAAACAAAAAGATCTTTGGCTTGACAAAGTGGCATTAAAAGTAAGCAGAATGTTATTTATAAACAATCTCAAATAGAACCTGTAAGGACAGAACTACCTGCGGCTCTAACAAACATCCCTGAACACAAAAAGAAGGCATACCTGAGGTGGACAAGCTTGGAGTACTCAAGCATAAAACAGTCCTTGAAATACTGCCAGTCTAAATTTGAATCTCCCCTCAGCTGAGCACCAAGGTTATTCACACAAAGATTATATAAGCAACTTCTAATGCTTCTTCACTTGTAAAGCTGTGTAGGAACTTAGAATATCATTATCACTGTTGTAAAAAAGCAATTGGATATCTTGCTTATTCTTTTATATTCCTTTTTCTTTTAAATCAAGGGCTACATAAATAAGTAATCAAAAAAAAAAAAAGCAACAAAGTCTTTGTGTGCTCAAAGCTTCAGCCTAGTACACCACCAAGAGAAGAAGAGAGGAAAATTTGTCAGCTATCTGCAAATGGAGTCTGCAGAGCACTGATGCTTCAAAACACTCCAGATCCTTGTAACACATTTGCTTTCTTAAAAATTAACTTGGAATCATAAGAAACAGGTTCAAGTTTGAAGTATCTTTAAAAGTTTACCATGTATTATTTGATAAACCTTCTTCAAAGTATATGTTTCCCACTGTTTCTAATTCT
>NW_008626079.1:51304-71620 GCF_000691845.1 Merops nubicus
AGCAGGAATTACTCTACCGAACTAAAGCCTCTCTTCATTTCCAGTGGGAATCTTTAAAATTCCGCCTGGAACAAAAGCGTAGGACAAACTAACATTTGATTCTTTTTTTAAACAATAAACAAATTTCCACAGAAAGATTATTATTTAAAAAAAAAAAAATCTGAAAGACTTACAGCTGTGGATGCACTGATCCTAGTATGTGGATATAGTGCTCCTGTATTGATCCATAATATAAAGTTCCATTCATTTCACCTTCAAGTGCTGCTCTGTACTCTTCAGCTTGAGGGAATCCTCGCCTCAAGTAATAGAAGTTCTCAGTTTGCTCTTTAGCACTCATAATGATGTCAGTCAGAATTGCAGCACTCATGAAATGGTGCTGGACTTGATGCAGTGAGAGACACTGTCATGAAATCAGTGGCAAGAAACAGCAAAAAATTTCACAGTATGCTTTAAGTCTCCCACATGTCCATCAGTTGTTCCTTTTTTGAGATGATCAACAGTCAATCCTTCTCTTCATTAACAAGCTTTAAAACAGTACTACTTCAGTATTCTACTTCCTCTCAAATGTAAAACCTAGGTGATTTGATTCTCTTGGGGCATAATGCATTGCAGACACTTTGTACTATACCCATAGATGGAAACGGTGTTCGTTGGTCTTACACACAAAAACACTGCAAGAACTGGCCAGATGAGTGGTGTGCCTTAGCTGTCCTGCAGAACATCAGAGAACATACAGCTTTCAACTCATCAGAAGACAGCCATACAATTGGCTGTTCTCAGAAATTCTGTAGAATGTGCTTCAGATCCATGCTGGTATCCAACACTAGGTCTTATGGCATCACTGATATCCTCCACATGACCTGTAATGAAGGATTCTGTGTGTATAGACTTTGTGCTGGCCATTGACTTTAGAGTGAATTTGACTCATGAAGTCTTAAGCCAGAATCAAGAACGACAAGAAAAATGAACCATTTAAAATGACACTGGAATTACAGGAGGAAAAAAAAAAACCAACAAACAGAAACAAAAAAAATCCCACAGCACTTGTTGGATCTCTAAAGGCCCAGAAAACTTTTCCAAGCTCTGATCCAATGTAACTACTCATCCCAGCTATTTTTGTTCAATTCTTTTCCTATTTACCGAGTGTTCTGCCAATGACCAGGCCCAACAAAAATGATAGCACCAGCAGGAAGATGAACCAGTACACAGACTGTATTGTATACAAAAAGGACATTCCATGAATGATCGCTGGGGGTAAAAACAGATCAATCAGCTGGTACATAATTGATGCCACCCCCAACGATCCCACAAAAGATGTGACTCTGCCCACAACAGGTGGTATGAACAGTGAACCGAGGTTGCCCATAGTGGGCATGGGAAACAGCCAGACCAGCCAGTTAAGAAAAAGGTGCCTACAAAGCGAGTCTCCCCTGATCAGCCCGTGTTCGCAAAGGTCTAAACAGACTGGGGCCCAGCTCCAGAGAGAGTCAGGAGGTCTGCCCTGAACCAGGAAGCTCTGTGGGGTGCACTCCACAGAGCAGACACTCCTGACTCCCTGCAAGTGGTCCCAGCTTTTATCCCCAAGCAGACACCTGACCTTTGTTGACTCAATGCGGGACCCCTGGGGCTCATTTCCCTTATGGCTCTCCCTGCAGGGCCGGCCGCACCCTGGGGGGAAGCTATAAGGCAAATTCACTACCTCTTTATGAAGGGCTGTGGGAATGTGACATATGGGTATATGTCAACCTTAATTCGTAGCTTGGGGTTCAGACCCCAGCATTTCACCGAGATCACCAGTAATGGGAATGGCAGCATCTGTCTACTAGAAGCTGGCCTGGCTCAAATAATTCAGACCACTTAAGAGCTGCTGCTTTAATGATGTTTTCCATACGCCTGGTTTGGACCTTGTGAAAAAGCAAATATGAGATAGGCTTCAAGTCCCATCATTAATCTCCTAACCACCATCCACCTTCATACCCAGCTACTGATGTCTGAAAATACCAGAATACTGTTCTTGTACGAAAAAATTCAGTTAACAGTTTTCTGTTCAGGGATGTTATACTTTCCTGTAGCGCATTTATTTTTTTTGTAAGAATGTCTTTTCAAGATGTGTCTTTGCTGCATCTTTGTTATCATGAACTGATTTTTCTGTTTCCCAATTTTTACTCCTTAGAGATTTATTACTTCATGTTTTACCCAACATTTGCAGCTTAGGCAATTCACATTCTAACTGATAAAAATACCTCATTAGGATTCAGAAGCAAGAGGTTGTGTTAAAGAACAGCAGGCAAATCATCTTATTTATGTCTCCTCAAAAAATTCGCTCTCTAAAAAGCATACTTCACAACATCAAAACATAAATTTAATAAACTAAACCTCTTGATTGTCAATAGAAAAAGCTGAATTACTTGGCCAAAGGGACAACTGTGCTCTGAGCAACTGTAGTCTTCTGTTGTGTACTGGCTCATATCCCAGTGCTACTCATACCAATTGACCATTGTCTCACTCAGGCAGGACTGACCCCTCAATGCGGCTTCATTACGATTCAGGTCTCAGCAATGGAAAGAGAGTAAGAGCCTACAGTGAAAATGGAAGTGCAGCTTTTCTTCAGACACCTAAGGGCAGGGATCATTTCTCTCCCCATGTGTGATACCTGTGTGGCATTGTAATTACTCTTTGTCTTCTGGAAGCAAAACTTTTTTCACTCTTTTTTAAGAGGTAAATCTTTAGGATCAATCAAGTTCCCATACAGCTGAAATTAGGTAAAGCAAGAGGATAAACTACTCATTCCTTTGTAATAGCAAGCAAGGACTTGTCTCCCAAGTATAAAACTTCCATACAACTCTTCTGAAAAAAAGCAACTTATCTCACTCTGCCTACACCCCCCAGCGTGAATACTATTTAAAATATTAATATATACATTAACTATAGGCACTTCTGATGAAGAGATGTGGTGACTGAAGCACATATCTGCTCCCTATAAACTGGTTGATCGTCATATGGAATGCAAAGGAGAAAGATATGACCCTAAAGGCATGAGCCTGGACTGGCAGAGTCCTTGGTCTGTGCACCCTTGATCAAAAGAATCTGTTGACTCTTGATCAAAGTACTTTTAAGGGGTCCTGTTTATGTAATCAGCAATATTTTTCCAGTTACTTTTGTATAGACATACGTGCAAAGAGCTTACTCAAAGTTTATTAAAGACCTACTAGGAATGTTTACAATTGTCTGTAAACAGAAAATCTGGGACACAGGTCTTTTCATTTGAGGTTAACTGTGGTTGCACTGTGGTTGCGCTGATGCAGCTACAGTCCGACTCTGATCTGTTACGTTGCTTATACTGTTCTTAAAGGAAGGGGAACAGACTAATCATTTGGAAGTCAGAAAAAAAACTCCAACTAGTAACTTGAGAGATGGGTGAGAAGGAGCTTTCTAATCTGCAAAACATAGCCCTTTCAGAAAGGTTTATAGTATCAGCTAGAGTAGGCAATAACCATAATAGTCTGGGAACTCAGTAGGAAGGACCTCTGCTAACACCTCTGCTGGATGAATAAAACAAGCAGCTTGAAACTCTGCTTACCACATACTCACATAATTGAGCATCTTATCTATCCCACTGTTCTAGACTCGATCTCTAAGATCTTTAAAAGCCAACTGGTCAAAGCACTTACCTATGGTATGAGACACCAGATTCAAATAATTATGAACCTGGTAGGACTGAACATGGAAATGGATCCCCTCAAACACATTAAGTGTCCTAGATACTTGGCTGTTGATTATTCTGAAGAATAATTAACACAAACAATGGCACCATACATGTAATATATTACTTTCCATTTCCACTCAAAGCACAGGGATAGCATTTGGAAGATCTTTTTGTTACAAAGACAAACCAAGAAAAATTAATAAATTCCCTAGTATCTGCTCAGAAGTGCAAGCGTGGCTTATATTTCCATTTATAACCAAACAGGTTTGATTTAGATTTAAACTAAAAGCCCTTTATACTAAAGGAAATAAAAAATAAAAATATATGGACAAATCCCACTGATAACTATTTTCTCTCTTCTTTGACATGGCTACAGCAATGGAAAAGAGCTTGAAGCAAACAAAGATGAGCCCTAGGCAGCTTTGACAGACTTCAGGATGAAGAGGGATGTGTATATCGGATATGACTCGAACCATGCAAGTTGGCAGGAAATTTTTATTAGAATGAGAGAAAGATTAAGCCATGTACATAAATCCTTGGTAGTAATCAGACTGCTCATGCTAGCAATGCCAGCCTGAAATCACCTTTTATTTTTTTCTACTAAGTTTCCAGTGAGGTTGACCTCTTGCAAAGTCCGCAGTGTATGTAAGCCCTGTGAATGTCTTAAACAATGCAGTTTTAATCTAATATAGCACTGCAAATGCTGAAGAGCCTGTAGGCTAAAAGGCAGATCACTCAAATGTAAAAACAAATTTGACTGGAGTCTAAATAATGTTAGCCTCTGTTGTAAACTATAGCTCTCTTTTGACATGGAAAGAGAGAATGCATTTTGCCGAAAGGGGATTAGCTTGGAAAGCCTTTGTAAATGATACCGCAATGAAAACAAACAGTCCCCCAGCCTCAGTTTCACAGCTGTGCACAAGAAACCAAACAGATCATGCCCCGTATCATGAGTACTCATTAGCTTTTGGCTGCAGCCCATGTCTTGGCCTCAGGATATCATGGGAACTAAATCACTGTTGTCAATCATTTCTCTACATGATGACACTGCAGTTCTTTGCAGTGAGATGCCACTAGTGTTTGTAGCATTTTTGCTAATAACTCTCAATTTCTGGAAACCCTTTATTGCTTTTACACTTTTACTTTCTCAGCTGTAATTTCTCAGTCTTCCCTTTCCTTCCCTATTGTCACGCCCAGCTTCAATTTCTCACTCCTCTCTTTTATGGCTTTGAATGTTCACGGTGATCTGGTCTCATTCATCTCTATCAGCATCTCCTTCTTCTCTAACTACTTTTATCTTGGAGTCATTATCTCCCTCTGCCTTTTTTCCATGTCCTTTCCCAAGAGAAGGTGGATGGAGCTGAAGCACTCCTGTCTGCCTGGTGGGGTGTGATGACTCAGGCAATTCAGAAAGCTACATTGGACTTTTACACATTTCTTCTCCCTTTATACACCAAACTGCTAATCACAGAGTTCTTGCTGGTTCTGGACTAGCCTCCAACCCAAAGGCTGACATAAAGAGTGCTATTTCTTTTTTTTTTTTCGAAAAGAAAGAAACCAGTTTTTCATAGGAGCTAATCTGGTATATGACAGCACGAGAAAAAGCCAGGATAAAACTTCCTCTGACCTTGAGTTAACCTCTCCAAGTTATTAAAACAAACAAACCAACAAACATCTAAACACTAAAACAAAAATTAAATGGCAAACCTTTTACAAAATACTGAAGTGCAGACAGGAACGTGTAGTTTCAAGAAAATTAAAAAAATTATTTTCCTCACCAAGCATATCAGAAGTCTTTGAAAAATGAGTGGTCTAGTTAACTCTGCATATACAGCTAATTAATGTTGCAGCCTTAATTCTTAGAAATTGGACTTTAAAATTGTGCTTTCTGTTGTTCAGTAGTTCTAAAAGTTAACCCTACTTACTAGAAACATTTATATACCGTACTATTAAAATACCACACATTAGACAAATTAGAAGAAAAGAAATCATAACAAGGACATCAGACTCACCTTCTATATTCTTCATCAAGTTATTATTAAAACAGAGTACATTCAGCTTTGGTAGGGCTTCTCAATTTTCAGTCGTGGAAATTTCATTGCAATAAAGATAATGCTTTTGCAAATTTACTCATTTCTGTAGACCATCTATTTTGTGCAAAAGAAGAAAAGGTATTACCTTGCAGCAGTGAACAGCAAAAAGTCACTCTTTTCTGTTGAGATTCAATTAATTTGAACATAAAATTGTTAGGTAGCTCCAAATAATTTAAGACTACACCCTCTGTACAGGATTATGCTGATTTGGGAAGCTTTTCAGTTAAGGCAACAAAGAAAATAATAGTAGCAGCTATGATGGTTCATGATAAATTATGATGTATTTTTAAATACAGTATTATTTTCATTAAAATGTTTTCATTCTAACCAGTTTCCTGGAAAAGGTTTCAATGTAATTATTGTAATTATAAAAAATACTGTCTCTAATGAGAGACGAAAACCTCTAACAATATGTTCTAAACTTTAAAAAAAGTAATATGTAACAGATACAATTTGAGCCATATCTAATATGGGATTTTTGAATACTTAAGTAAAGAAGTGTCAGATCCTGACTCCTCTGAAGAGTGCCTTCTTCCTTGAATAGACAAATGGGGTGTTTGTGAAAGAATTTGATAATCATTATACAGGACTAGGAACTGGCTAAATTTGGCTAAGAATAAAACTCATTGTTAACTTACCAGCACACAGCATACAGCTTTGAGCATCAGGCAGAACTCCAAGTCTGAAGTCTTTTGAATAGTTTGTCCAGTGAGAATGAGAGTAGTTACATCTAGGAAATATCTCATGCCTGCAGTTCTGGGATAACCTGAGAAAAACATCTCCAGTGCTGTTGGTTTTTTCCCTGTTGACCAGCATTCTCTTAAGACAATCATGTGTGCTGGAAATTAAATGGAACTATTATTCTCTTTATGTCTGTGCTGTAAAAAAATACATTATGAAGTAGAATGGCTTACTGTCACTACAGTAAACTAAAGATAGATGCTTAACAACAATTGTGTCTTTTAAAACTTTTAGCCATCTTCAGTATATACTGGTTATGTAGCTTTCTTGTGCTCCCAAAGCACATTTGCAAAGTATTACATGAATGCTTCACAACACGGCTCAGAATGAACCTTCAATGGAAAAGAAAATAATTTTCAATACTGCTAATTTTAGTGAAAATTAAAAAGCTAGAAATCCATAACTTAATCTATAAACTAGTATATGTATACCTACAGACACATACATATATATATGTACATACAGGAATATATATGAGGATAGATGATGGGCTTAATCAGCCTTCTAGTTTTATAAAATCATAGAATCATAGGGGTTGGAAGGGACCTCGAAAGATCATCTAGTCCAGCCCCCCTGCCAGAGCACGGTCACCTAGAGTACATCACACAGGAAGGCGTCCAGGCGGGTTTTGAATGTCTCCAGTGAAGGAGACTCCATAACCTCTCTGGGCAGCCTGTTCCATTCCTCTGTCACCCTCACAGTAAAAAAAATTTCCCTGATATTCACCTTGAACTGCCTATGCTCCAATTTGCACCCATTACCCCTTGTCCTATCACAGGTCATCTCTGAAAAACGTTTAATTTCATCTTCCTGACACTCACCCCTTACATATTTGTAAACATTGATGAGGTCACCCCTCAGTCTCCTTTTCTCCAGGCTAAAGAGACCCAGCTCCCTCAGCCTTTCCTCATAAGGGAGATGCTACACTCCTTTGATCTTTTTACTCTTTGTAGCCCTAAGCTGGACTCTCTCAAGCTGCTGTCTCTCCTTCTTGAACTGAGGGGCCCAGAACTGGACACAATACTCCAGATGCGGTCTCACCAATGCAGAATAGAAGGGGAGGAGAACCTCTCTTGACCAACTAACCACACCTTTTCTAATGCACCCCAGGATGCCATTGGCCTTCTTGGCCACGAGGGCACATTGCTGGCTCATGGTCATCCTGCTGTCTACCCGGACCCCCAGGTCCCTTTCCCCGACACTGCTCTCCAGCAGGTCAGCCCCCAACCTGTACTGGTGCATGCTGTTTCTCTTCCCCAAGTGCAAAACTCGACACTTGCCCTTGTTAAACTTCATCAGGTTTCTCTCCGCCCAGCTCTCCAGCCTGGCCAGGTCTCTCTGAATGGCAGCACAGCCTTCTGGTGTGTCAGCCACTCCTCCCAGCTTAGTGTCATCAGCGAACTTGCTGAGGGTACATTCTGTTTTCCACTTCTGGGGTGGTTCTTATCAAGTAACTATAATAATAAAAGCTTTTGGCCAGGAAAATATAAAGAGCTTACATGGAATTTCATTAAGGGTAAGATTCAGTTTGAGATTAAGACACAAAGCAGTATGTATCCACATATGTGCCTCTTACTTAAGCTCTCATGTTAGTCAAGAGATTTAACCAATATAGCCAAAGGATCCTTGAAAGCCTTTGAGATGACCAGACAGGAAGTGCTTATGCAGCACTAAATTAACATATTCTATGGATTCTCTTGACTATATTGACTAAGGATAGGATTCAGAATATCTGTTGTGATTTCAGAGACTTTAAAGTATTCTGCAGCAGCTGTCCCAGAAGGGTGCAGTTTTCTGTGTATCCTCCTAGATATATATGGTGGTTTAGATACCTGGAGGCAAGTAAAATAGCACTAGGTAGTTATATCTATGCAGTTGAACCCTATCCTTGATTTCCATATCCTTGATTTCTCTATCCTAACTGCTAAAATGTTTCCCACAGCTCTGAATCGTTCAGATAACCACAAGCTGTTATTCGTGTATGCCCTATACCAACTTTGGTGCTTTCCAAAATGGAGATGACCCTACAGATCATATCTCTAGAGAAGCAAAAATAATTGTATATTCTAGCAAGGACATTGATATCTATAGAAGTACTGAAGAAGAAAAAAAAAAAAAAGTTCAAAACCACACCCAAATTAATAACTTAACAAGCTCCATAATTATTTCCACAAGGCTCTGGTTTTGGTTATCACTTGCATCATCTCTTTAATTCTCTGCAGTGACTGTTTCTTAGTATTTCCTTAGAAAAAAGTGTAATAAATTATCGTCTGTGTAGTTACCCACATCATCTGTAAGTCACAGGATTTCCAGGAAGTTTGGAAAGATCTAAATGCCTAACAGATCTGGTTCCAGAATCTGTATTTCTAATGGAATCACAACGGAGATTACAACAGAAGAAATCTCAAATTGCCTGGAATACTTTCATTTATTATTTTCAAAATTAACTTTTTAGATTCTAAAGGTCCAGGAAGTAGAATAATATAAGTCAATCTGATCACCTTCACAAGGAAAGGTAAGGAATTGCACCCACTTACTTTTATTGAACTTAGTAAATCATATTTTTACAAAGCATAAAGATGCAGAAAAAAAGGAACTAGTCACAGCTTGTGATTCTCCATAAACCTCAATAAAAAAACCCTCTGCATATATTGGACTATAACTGAGAGTATAAAACCTCTGCTACAGTTTTTTAAATAAACACACATGCTACAACTATTATTTAGGATTATCAAGCACTTATTAGTAATAGGGGTGTGATTGTTGCAGCAGCTTTCTTTTTTTTCTTTTGAAAGCATTTACATGGTATATTAACCACAGAATGCACAAACTACAGCCTTAATATACCACGTCCCTGCTGCTTTTGAATTTCTGCCACAGTATTTAACACACAGCCCCTCTAGCGAGTCATTTAGGACAAGAAACGAAGAATCTATTTTTCCTTTTACAACAGCTAAGGAAATTACATTAGACCTGAATTAGGCTCGGGTGGATGCCCACTCCTCTGGGCTCTGTAGGGAAGATCAGGGAGCTGTTCTACCTTGCCCAGACAGGGCACGGCTTTGCCACCATTGCCTCTGGATCACTGTCTCCACAGAAAGCTCTGTGTGACACGTTCCCACAGAGCCCTGTCACGGATTTGACCCCTGCAGCTGAGCAGAGGCCTCAGGAGAGCCACTGATCCGCCATGGCGCTTCCCTCAGCGAGGGGGTCTGCAGGGGCCGTGGGCGCTGACATGCCCTGGAGGCCTCAGCACCAGTAAACCCAGTGAAACAGGCCTGTGGACTCTGGATCCTTGCACTCCTCAGCCGTGCTGGGCCAGCCATCTGACAGCGACACACCGGAGACCTTCCCTGTCCCTTTGCTGGGCACCTGGCCCAGGGCTGGGGGTTAATCTAAGCGGCCATGATGTTTCCTCTCGCTTTGTTGGTGCGTGGTGGGGTGGAGTGTCGCTGGTAAGATGGTTTGTGAAATGTCAAAAAAAGAGGGTTAGAGAGTTTTATTCTGGCTTGTGTCTCTGCCTTGCTCGGGAGGGTGTTGAGTCTGCACAGCAGTTTCTCCTCAGGGGCCAATGTAAACTGCCACACTGCAGCTCACTGCGGCTTAGCTTAAATCAATTAGAAGTGCGAGCAGGAGCTAAAATAGGCCAGTCTTAAACCAAAAGGACCGTGTTCACTGAGCCATTTGCACTAGATTAATTTTATCAGTTTAAGAACAATTATAATTAAATCACTATGTTTTGGTTATTTTGTTCTTTTTTTTTTTTCTGCAGTGGCACCAGCTGAACATTTTCCAGTGGTAGGATTGCTCAGCAGAAAATTGGATCCTCACTGAAATGAATGTCATCAAAGATGCCTGATTTGTGAGTAAGAGAGTTAAATTTACTGAAAATTGCAAAGACTTCTGTTAAAGTCTTTGTATTAATGCTTCTTAACATTTTTAATGCAGAGGAAAAATATTGCTCAAGTAGTTTCTGCAGCTCTACCAAGGCAAATAATCTGTCTGTAGCACATTAAATGCACTGGTTCTTCATGGCACCAGATGTCACTCCAAGTCCACATAAGGCAGACATCTTCTGTTTATTTCTACATTGTAAAATAAGTTCTGGCTTGGTATTAGACTTCTCTGTCCATAGGAGCTACATTTCACTTACCCAAAGACAAATATATGTACAATATATATATATACTGCTTGTTTTAACAGAAGTCAGTATCAAGGTAAGTCTAGGAGTTCAAATATGGTCTTGTGTGTTAATGTATCAGAGCAAGTACATAATACATAAAATTTGAAATGAAAACAGGGATGTCAATGCACTGAAAACTGCACACTTTTTAATTCAAGAGAAAAAAACCGAAACAATCATCTACTTTGAGCCTTCTCCAGAGAAATTTTTGGTAATTTTGCTTAAAAGGAGTGTGTTCAGTTCCTTCCACACAAATTCCTTCAAGAAAGGCTCTTTAGCAACTGACTCCTTTTCCTTCCTTTCTCATCAACAAAGAATCTTAGTGGCAACCTTCTCAGTAAATTAGTTTAGGCAGCTAGAACAACTAATACCATTTTGTGATCTGTTTAATGCTTTTTAAACAATAATTGAATGACTAAGCATTAAAATTGAACGGTGCATCCAAATTCAGATATTCATTGGTACTACCAGTAGCAAAATGCAACTGCTTTTGTTTCTGAATGCCTAACATAATGACACATTATTCTCATTATTGGCAGTGAGGAAAGCCAAATCATCTAATTTGGGTAGAGGGATTTCTGTTTGACTTGAAAGCACTTCTCTCTTACCAGAAGGGAATTATTGTAAAAATCAACATTACTATGCAACAGTTTTTGTCCTTTCTTGGTGACTGAATCATCTCTGAGTGATCTTCTCTGGCAGCCTAAAAACCTCCAACGTTAGGAATACGACTAAAATCTGTGTGTATATATTCCTAATCTCTTCAACCGCAGCAAACATGCAAGGGCAGCATTACATTATTAATTATTAACTCAGCTCATTAGGAGCTAGCTAATGTTACTGCTAGATAATCTTGTGTTGGTTTATAAAGCCTTTAAAATCTATATTTGTATGTACAGTATTTTAAAAATATCTGGCAGCAGTTGCTAAGTTTCTCTTTTAATGTAAAGGATTTCCAAGCCTATCACAGACTGAATTAATCATTTCAAGCGTGTTATCTTTCACCTTCTGTTGTGACACATTCTGCTCTAATTCTGCTAAAGCCTTTTAGTATAATTTGAAATATTCTCATAGCATTGTCAAAGCAACTGTCTAAGTGCTGATGGTGCTTTGCTGCTGTGCACTTACTTCTGGAATTGTCCTTGTAGTTTTGCTGACAATTGCGGAAACTTTTGAAACTGATGTTCTTCAGATTCTCATGGATCACTGTGCATCATAGCCAGGTGTTTCTGCCTCTGCTTTCTGCTGATGCTGATATTTTTGTAGGTTAGTAGACAATTGGGTTTCACTTGCGTGGCTAAATGGTCATCATTGTATTTGTTTGTAGAAGAGTCTCCATCCTTAGAAAAATGCTATTCTTAATCTATGTGCAGCTTTTCTTCTGCTTTGTATTATTGGAATATTTCTGACTTCCACTGTGCCATTTATTAATCCAAGTGCCTCTGGAATCATGCGTGCAAATCAGTGCGTTTTTAGATGAAATGTCAGATTAAGGGGCAATTAGCAGTCATGATAGACCTTGTGTAAATGTTTAAGAGAGTTTACATTTTTTTGAAACTCTGCTCTCTGTGCCTTAGTGTTAATAAAACTTTGAGCAGTTTAGCTAGCTTTTAGTATCAGGTGAGATATGTGCAATAGTTTTTGGGTTATTTTTTTCTAAGAGCAGTATAAATATTTTTATTTTATGTTCTTTGAAGTATTTAAAAGAATAGATTTCTCATTAAGCATCTGGGAAATGTGACCTCTTCAGCTGTGATTTGAAGCAGTTAGGTTATCAGGGTAGGCATGGACAGTAGTTGGAAAAATTATCTAGTTGTGCTGATGTCTCCACTTAATAATGCAGAGTCCTTATTCCCAGTGAGGTCAACAAAGATATTGCTGAAACAAACGGAGGGAGTCTTCTAGGGTCTGTCCCAGCAGTGATGATGCATTAAAGGTGTTCACAAGAGTCCCAGGAGCCATGGGCACAAAACTGGCATGGGGAGAAGAGCAATTCCTTGCTTTTGGCACTTCCAAAAGTAGATGTTATTGTTTGGGGAGCATTCTGGCACATATCCCAAGCTAGTTACAGCTTGACCTGCAGGATCAAATTGAAAGACAGTGTGCTGTCTCAAGTATGTCACTAGTGACAGACGTCACAGACAATCCAGAGTCATGACTTTAAATGCCTATGTGTTAATGTTTTACCTAAAATAACTCCTGACTATCTGAGCTCTGGGTGGAAAAGGCCATTTCCCAGGAACTCTGGTTGCATCCTCATGCTACACCGTGTATCATGCAGAATGAATGTCAGTGCTGTGGGGCTCTGCTCCCTCTGAAGCTCACCTGCTTTTACAGGTAGCTGTTGACCATTTTTCTATAGTAAACTGATTGAACAGAAGCATATAGATGAATAAGTATGTCTGTCCTTTGTATTTTGCTTGGGTTTAGATCGTCTGAATTACTCTATTTTCTCATTGCTTTGGATTAAATGCTGTAAAAACTGAGTGAGCTTGGATGGGCACTGGGCATTATACAAAATTCCCTGTGGAACAGGTCAAGCTGCTTTATAGGTGCCTGTCAATAAAATGCAGGAAGGAAGACTGAGTTATCTCAGATGACTTTGTCTTGGGGATAGCTGTACAAAGTCTCCTGTAGTGAGATTAATAAACCAAAACCAAACCAAACAAACTTCATTAGTGCTTCTAAAAATGATAGGGTAAGACATTGTTTGTAGAGTGTTTTATTATTGCAGTTACCTTCTTCAGCCAGCTCTGGACCAGACGCCATGCTAGCAGACAGAAATGAGCTCGGCATTGATCTATAAATTAGCAGTTGCCTACTGATTCATGATCTTGGCACACTTGCCAAACAAAAAATAGCACTATGCAGTAATGGATATATGCCAACTTTTTGTTGGGGTCACTGTCTCAGAGTTTATAGCAATTTTTGACGTAAATTTTGGCAGGGAGCGTAACCTGAAAATGGAAAATGTCAATGAATGCAGGGAATTGTTCAGAAACCATCAGCTAGATATCTACAAAGGAATGTTACTATAAACACACTGCAAAGGAAAAAAACACACACACAAAATTTGGCCCAAAATATATGACAATAAGCAATGTAGCATAAAATAGAATTTACAAAGCACATATTAAATGGATTAGAAATTGGCTTAAAAGTAGATCTTAAAATGGGAAAAAATAAATTGACAAAGAAAAATAAATAGGAAAAAAATTAATTTATGGAGGAAAAATGGAGAAAAAATTTATTATTTATCAATTTAATGAAGCTATCTAATAATTTCATTGGACACCCAAATGGTAGCATAGGTCTCTGCCAGTTAAATCTGCAGATGACACAGGCTTGTTGAGTAGTAAGTAATGAAGGTACAGCTACAAAATAATTTGAAACACCTAATTAAATGCTGACAGTCCAGCAATATGCACTTCAATCCAGCTAAATGCAGGGTGATACAGTGGAGCTATATGGGCTATAGCTACATGATGAGAAACTGTCTTGAAATGCTTTGACTCAGGAAAGAGATATAGAGTCATCCAAAGCAAAATACTTCAGTCTCAGCTCCCAGTGAGTGCTCTGCTTAAATTAACCAATGTGTTCTATGGGTTTATCAAGCATGTGAACACAGAGAATAAGACAGAGAAGGGATTTTCCTTTTATATGCAACACTGATAAAACAGCTCCTGTAATGATATGTTCATTTAATTATATGTTCTCACACAAGAGAGGGAGACCACAAACTTAGCCATGAACTGGAAGCCAGTCCTGATGGTACACTGCCAACAGACCCTCACTGATGAAGGGAAGGTTGGGACTGAGCTGAGCAGTAGTGTATAGAAAGCTGTGGAAAACTACATCTGGTAGCAGAGGGCTATTGGATCTAATAGGGAAAGGCACAGCAATATCCAGCCACTGAAATTTAAAGTTGAACAATGTATTGTTACATGCATGTAATGTATTGTCAGCATTAGTGGGGGTAGCATTGTATTAATGCTGAATTCTTCTCTACCATTAATCTTGATGGGATCTGAAGTTAGAAATCAGCACCTGTGAAACTTCATTCTAACATTTTCATGGACAATTTTTAAGAAGAAGATGCAAGATTTGCTTTTTATTAATTTCAGCTTTATCCTTCCTTGTAAAATATCAATAATATTCAACCTATTAAGCTCTTTGAAGTTTACAAATCTGTATTTTTCAGTTCTCATGAATGGTAAAATAAATAATTTCTGCAAAAAGGGGGATCAAATTCTTCATGCTTTCTAAAGAGGATCTGCAGAGGAAAGAACATGAGTGTGCTTATCTTACTGTGCTTATCTTAGTGGTGAATATTTCCAAGTTTTGTACAAGAACAAACTCTGCTTGCACAAGTACTTTGGAAAACATGACCTTTTTCTGTCTCTCTCCTTTCTCTGCTCTCTATGCATCAAGGGCCTGAACAAGCTCCACTGAAACAGAAGTAGGTCTTCCATGGGACATAGTGTCCTTACAGGCTCATGAAGGCACAAGGGAAGTAATTTTGTCTCTGATCTACAGCCCATGTGTACTCTGGTAGCTCGACTGATTCCCATGAATGATGCTAATTTTGTGCCTGCTGAAGGTCAGAAATGTTTTATGGTCTTGGCTGCTGTTTGCTTTGTTCTACTCACAGGGCATTAAACCCAGCCACCAGAGTAGGTGTGGGAGAATCATTTCAATCTTGTGAAGTGTCATTATGAATCATCTTTTCCCAGAGCCTGGTTACACTGATATCAAGACCACTAGTTACAAAGTGGTAGAAGGAAGCAAACAAAAATATTCAAGAGAGTTCTTGAACATATGCTGCAGTCACACTACTGTCAGTTACCAGAGGTGTCTAGGAAACACGAACCTCAAAAAGCACTACAGTAGTAGCGTTGGAACAGTTCGTCTAATACCTGAGGCAAAAGAAATTCACTTGAATGCAACAGTGAGGAATTTTCACCTGCTTTTTTTTTCTTGAATTTTTCCATGGTGACTAGCACATCTCTTTGTCTCTGAGGCACAATGGAAATGGCAAACCTGATGGACTGGAACAAGTGCAGTCAGCTTCCCAGGATGAAATAACACCTTAATTGGTCTGTCTGCATGGGTGAAAAAGGGCCAAGCCCTATCAACCTACTCTGAGACATAGAATGAGAAAATCATCCTGGATCTGATACCAGCAAAGCTTCCTTGAGCTATTTGTATCTTTTGATGAAAAGACCTGGTATCATAATTCCCAGAAGAAGGATACTACAGAACTTCAGTATCAAATCATTGGTTTATGCAGGTAATGGGCTTCCTGCATAACCAGCTTAAGGAAATCTTGAATTTTTTTTTTTATTTATTTCTCTTGCTTTTCTTTTTTTCATCTTTTTTTTTTCTAATTCACAGAAACAAGGCTAACAAGCACCTTGAGCAGTCACCTAACTCACCCCTTTGCTCCAAGGCAGAATGGACTTTTCCAAAACTTTTCCTGTGTACTATTTCTGTAACCTGTTTTTAAAAGCCTCTGGTAGTGGAAATTCCAAAAGCCAAAGACTAATGAGAAATGTTAATCCCAGTGAGCAGAGAAAGTTAGTGAGTGCAAGAGAGAATAGTGGCATACTCAATGGTAGTTTGATATCACATTGCCTTTTAGATTTTGCTGTAGGAGAACAAGAACCTGGAAGTTTCAAAGGCTCAGCTGACCATGTCAGGAGCTTCCACTGTGTCTCAAAACTATTTGTACAAGTTTATATCTCATTATCTTGCATAAGGAACACATTTCTTGTTCATACTCCTGAACTGAAGATTGATAGCAGGGAATAGAATAAGTATGCTTGTGACATATTATTGTGATAGAGGAGAAAATGCTCAGTTTATAGTTTTGTACAGGTTAATGGATCAAAACCCTCCAAAGCATAGGTACCAAAGCCCTCCAAAAAATAAAACCATTTAAAAAAACTTCTAACAGGGAATCATATTGAGCTGTCACTAGGTTCCCACTGTAAAAAAAAAAAACAACAAGTTATAACACAGCCTAAAGGACTCACTTTTTCTGTGAAAATTGCTAAAAATATAAAATTAGTATTCTAAGTTAATATTCTGAATTAATAAATTCATGAAACATCCTAAAGGCTGCTAAACATTGTTAAACTTTGGACAAAGGAAGACTGAGAAATGATCAACTTGTATTACTATAAAATAGTTCTACTTTTCAAAGAAGAACTGAAATTCTGTCTGTGTTATAGTTAATAATAATAATAAAAAAGGAACTCCTGTGTAGTTCTGAGAACCACAACTGATGTATTTCTTTTGAAAAGATGCAGCAAAAATTTGTCTTTAATTATTCTTCTTGTATCACCATAGCTAAAAATGTTCTAGGGCAAAAAGATTTTGTATGAGTTTCTATTATGGAAGTGACTGTGTGTGAAGCAAGGAGAATTTTGGGAAGCCCAAGTGACTGACTCCACCTGAAATGTAGAAAGACTGTCAATAGACGTGCCAGGCCAGTGGAGCCCCTGAGTGTTGAGTCCTGACAAGCACCTTCAGTTGCTCTGAGAGAGGGATTTTGGTTTCAGAAGTGCGGCTGAAAGGTTGCACTCACATTTCTGGAAAATTATTTTAGCAATACAATACGCCAGTCTTTCTGAGCATAATATAGAATCTAGATACTAGAGCTCAGGACACTCACACATCATAAATAAATTGTTTCATTTTGGAATTGAAGAACGTGTCTTTCTCTTTCACTGATGCTTTTATTTGTTCTGATGTCTGATGTTGAAAATTTCACACGCACACCATTTCGAGATCTTCTTCTTACCACTTCTGTAATCGTTTGTAAGAGTCACACCTGCACCTGGATCTCCTTGCTCTTCAATACAACTGGGAAAAGAGAAGGAAGTAAACACACCCCCCGCCAAAAAAAAAACAAAAAACAAAAAACACTGAAAAAGCACAAACCACACATAAGGGCCACACAGCCTACTGCCAGTCAACATTCATGCCCAGAGGGTGGTAAGTCATGGGTGTGTTTCTCAGCAGGGAGTTTCCAGCCAGTTCAACTAAGAAGAGAATTTCTCTGGTAGGAGTAGAAACACGAACACTAGGGGCATCGGACGCTCTGCTTCTCACAGGGAAGTGGAAACGTGGCTCCCTCGAATGTTGACTGTAGTACTACATCGTATTCTTGACCACATCTTGAGTCAGCTGTGATTCAAATTATTTCTTGCTCTGAACTCCTTATAAGGAGCCCACTAGAGCAGGAGAAGCAAAGGCTGGCTCTCTATCTACAGCAACACACACGTGAGCAGAAAAAGGGCTTTCTGTGATTAAGGAGAGCAGACGTAATGAAGACAGCTGATGAGACTTTTTTCTTGGTTGTGCTTCCCACAGGCCAAATTAATTCCAACAGATAAATAAAAGATGGAAAGAAATGCTAATTAGCAGCTTTTTAAAATTAACAAGTTCTGTACTTCAGGATCTAATTAGCCTTCTAGATAAGGCTTATGTTGTCTGTGATTTCAGAGGTAAAGGTGGCCAAGTATCTTTTTCTCCAGTGCAAGGGTTATGTCCATGTGTTTCCAATGCTTGAAGAGAACTGCTTCAGGTTGATGAATATTTCTTTATGCAGTCAATATATGCCCTCTTTCACTACAGCTCTTTGGAATTACACAGTACAACAGATTCAACAAAGACAGACAAGGTAAAGGGAGCTCAAAGGGTTGAAAGTCATGGGTAAGACCACTATACCAAAGTGGTGGAGAACTGTCATAGTTGTGAGACAATAAACAGAGAGAACAGAACAGGAGGGATATGGGGGAACCCCAGTGAGAGGAGAAATGCCAAGTGAAATAGCCAAGACCTAATTGTTTTGGATACAGTTTGTGTTGAAGGAAGGAAAGAGAAAATATTTAATGGGAAACAAGAATGGGAGGAAAAGAGAAATCTAGAGAAAAATATAAAGAAGAACATAGCTGGTTAGATTAAATTGACTATGAAGATAAGAGAATTTGCTGGGAAATAAATATGAATAGTTGTTTGTATCACATCTCTATAAATTTTGGGGAAAAACATATGTATGATAAGTAATTGTGCTGGAAGGAATTGAGACGTACCACTCTGCTGTTTGCAGCCCAGCACATGGGATTTACTGCCATGACACATGTACTTCTAAAAATTCAGTGCTGTGCTGGCAAGTAATTTCTTCCCAATTTTTATACTGCAATTTGTCATCATGTTTGAAAACAATTAAGAAAAACATGAAGAAAGCTGAAATGCTAGTTCAGGGCCAGGCATGTACTAGATTTTGCATCAAGCCTGACTTCAGAAATACACAGGTATTTAAAGATAATGGGATGCTAAAATTTCCACTGACATCAATGAATACAGCCACAGAGGAAGTGTATGGTACTGTGCTATAATGGTGGTAGCATGCAGTGAATAAAGCCTTAAGGACTGTCTTGGTATGTTTGGAGGACAAGCTCTGAGCCTCAAGACCACAAAAGCAGAGGACAGAGGTTATTTAATTTGTAACTGTTACTTGGCTTTGGTACTGGTCAACCACAAAGGATGCATTAAAAAGGCCACCCAGTGCCCCAGCAGCAGTCTGACAGATATAGGACTGTGCTGCCACAGAAGTAATAAAGACAAGCTCAGGCTGAAGCTTTTCTTTTCCCAAACCAGCTCACATTTCCAGGGAAATAGTGAACAACATAGAGGGGAAAGGACGAGAAAGTTGTTCAATTTGGTGATGATAATGAAACTCTGTATATTGGACTAGAATCAGGTTAGATTGATTCTCTTTTGCCAGGCAGATTTGTTTGCTTTTTTTAATAGAATCATAAAATGTGAAGGAAAGAGGGAATCCAAAATCCACCTTGCATTTGATGGAATGTGCATTTGAAACAGATGCCTCTTGAAACTTGATTCAAGGGGATTTAGGTGCAGGCACTGTCACTGGCAGAGTGGTAATACCTGTATGAGATCTTATAATGAAACTGGCCATTGACCACATGAGGTCTTCGGCTTTCCAGTAAAATAAAGGAACCTCATCCTACTGTTTTGACAGATATTACTGAAAGTATGATACAGTCCTGCCTCAGTCAAATCAGTTGCAGAGAGCACAGGAGAATGCAGATGGATGCTGCTTCTGCTGCAGGGCAAGGAATGGCCATGCTGATTCTCCTACCCAGAGACTTCCTGTGGGAGGAAACAACAAACACATTTCACAGTGTCTTGACCTGTTCCACTTAAAGTTATGGCAAAATTAATCTGCCTGCATGTGTCCCTGAGGATTATTTATGAGATTATGGTGTGAGTGACATCAGAAATTGTTCATGTGGGGATGGGAAAGCAGCAAACAGTGTGCAACATGCTCCTAAATTCTGGTTCAATGGTTAAAATGTTATTTGCTCACTGACTGCAGTGAGATTTGGCACTGTGTGGTGGTTTAAACCACTTTTATTGTTCAGGGGCAGGTTCAGCAAAGGTGATGGAAAACTGAACAAAATTAGCAGCAGTTTATTACAAAACAGGGTTCAACAGGGAAAGGCGGGATACCCCAAAGGGACCCCAAAATTATACACAGAAATGTGATGACAAGTAGGGAA
>NW_008626079.1:71849-79944 GCF_000691845.1 Merops nubicus
GGAGAAAGTGAAAACCGGGGTGGGGGGTCTGGTCCAGCCGTTTCTCCCTTTGTGCCGGCAGGTGGGGGGTGCAGGCAGGCAGAGGGTCCGTCTCCGCTCCGGGACCTGCCTGCAAAGCTGCAACTCCTATTCTCCAGCCTCTCCCACAGGACTAATGTAACACTAGACAGAACCAGTGAGAAGAGACCTTTACCCTTTTGTGCAAAAGGAATTCTGTCACTCATCATGCCACCAGAGAAAGATGAATGCAGCAAGAGTCAGCTTAGCAGACACAGAGCTGCTTCATGCATGCCTAGGTTTAGTGCTCATGTGGTGCTCCCCTTGGTGCCATCCTTGTTTGCTGTGCACGTGTGATGGGGTCTCTCTACAGAGTCCAGAGTCCAGAAATGTCACACCATCACAGAGTCACAGAATCATAGAATGGTTTGGGTTGGAAGAGACCCCTGGAGATCATCTGATGGCATCATGGCTGATGCCACCATGCTCCCTGAAGGGCACAGTCTCCAAAAGCAAACTATTAACAAACAGTTAAAATTATCTCTGTCACAGCAAAGTGCTGGAGCATAGATTTAGTGCTGTGAGAAGAATGAGCAAGCTGGGCATGAGAGAGAGAAATTAAGGGGAGGCTTAGAGAGCTGACGGGCAGGGGAGTGGAAATTGGTGGCTGAAAAGAGGAGGCACAGGGGGCATAATGTTCAACGGGTGGATCCTCCAAGTAATGTTCAAGGGGATGTGCTGGATATGTGCTGGTTGTCATGCTCATAAATGATGTAGAAAACGGAGAACAGTGATGTGACAAGGATTCCAAGTGATGTGGAATTAGTCAGATTGGTAAAAGCAAAAGCTGTCTGCAAAGAGTTGCAGAAGAGATCTCATAAAATTTGAGCAACTATCCAGTGAAACAATAGATGAAACTCCATGGTGATAGCCACAAACTGCTGCACATGAGGAGGAACAGCCATGACTACAGATAGGCTACCAATGAGCTCTAAATTAGCTATCACATCTCAGGAAAAAAGATCTCCGAGTCATTGTGGAATAATCCAATGAAGATATCAGCTCCATGTTTGGGAGCAATGAAAAAAGCAGAAAAGAAGTTAGAAACCACTGAATGGGGAAACAACAAAACATGACATAGCAACAGCAAATTCCCACTGTATCCACACATCATACAGGTGATTTGGGCTCTTCTCAGCTCCTCCTTCACAGAAATTTAAAAAAATGTAGCTAGAGAATGCTCAGGGAAGAGTGCTTAATGTGACCAGCATTATGGAATAATTTCCCTACGAGGACAGCCTGAAGTGCACCCCCTGGAAAGAAGATGACTAAACCACAGAGGTATATGAAATACATATCTATATATAAAAATATCTAAAACAGGCCATGGAAGAGGCATGAAGATGTAAACAGGCACAACAGCCATTATTTCTTACTGTACAGGCACATCGTGAAATTATCACAGAGGTTCAGGACAAAAGGAAGCATTTCTTCAAGCGGCCTATCACTAAACTGTGGAACTCATTGCTACAGGATGTCATGGAAGCTGAAAGCATAAATGAATTTAAAATGTGATTAGACAAATTTATGGATATAACCTCCATCAAAAGCTGTTTTTTTCCATCATAGGATAATTAGGTTGGTACCCAAAAGGTACAGCCAGCTGCCAGAGAAGCAGAAACAGGATTTTTTTTTTTTTTTAATGAATTCTCATACCCTTGCATTGCATCAGAAGGTATTTGTGCACTGAGTGCTCGGAGCACTTACACAGCTCTGCAGCAAGTCCATTAGAGGTTAGCAGTTGAGTCCTGATTTATGCTGATAGAATATATGCATTTATCAGACTCTGAGTGTTGATTATGTACCATTTGCACATCTCCGGAAACTCACAGAGGTGAAGATTGCAGCTTGCATGCTGGAGGAAAACAAAACAGCCTGATATGCTTTCATTTAGGATTTGTCATGGCACAGAACGTATCAGAGGATCAGTCTATGGAGATAAGACCTGCAATCTTTTCTAAAACACAGGTGAGATTTCACCTTTCAGTGCAACAGAGAAGCACATCCACCATCCCTAAGACCCAGAACTGCTGCTATATGCAAATGTTGACAAAACTGCAGTGAAGGGGAACACATTCTTAACAGATACAATGCTCTGTGCCCAGAGACATCTCTAAGCAATTGTCACCTGGAGGTAATCAGTAATGCTTCTAATAGTTGCTATGAGGATATCCCCATGCATGCCATTGGTTCATCTAAAGATGCAGTGCTAACAGGCAATCTGAGAGACCAAGTTTAGTGTGAGAGCTCTGAGGACAGGTAAGTCTGCACATGATGAAACTGGACATTGCAATGGCTGCCTCAGTGTAATCTTGATAGCTGGGACTTAAATTCCCCTACTGAGCAACATACTCGTCTTTTCTGCCATTTTTTATACCACAGACTGAATTTTCTTGCTTTGTGTACAAATGAGAACGAAGAACATCTTTACAGCAGCCACTGGGGCCAATCCATAAATCAAAATCAGGCTCAGAACTCCCTCATTTCTAGTTATTCATGTAAACATTTCTTAGAAGAGGAAGTTGTCTGAGCAAGAGGCAGTTGCCTGTTGCCCAGTCAGCCCTGAGCACAGCAACTATACCTCAAAAAAAAAAAAGGCATGTCTAGTTACCCTTTGGAGCTGGCTCTACCTGCCTGGAGGTTGGGTGTTAAAATATTGGATATTTAGGCTGTAATACTGAATATAACCCTTCTCCAGTCAGAGCCCACACACCTCATCTGTGACAGGAGAACGGTAACGCTCTACAGTGCAAAGCTGAACACAGCTCTGAGGTGTTTGGGTGCTAGAGATGCACAGATGGCTGAGTCAAGCAGGGATTGCATTTTGTCAGTCTGAAGCCAAGATACACTGTTCTGAGAGCTTTAATCTAATTTTTTTATTAAATTGATTAAATTAAACTCCAGTTAACAGAAGTTCCAGCCTTGTTTTTAGATTTGTAATTAGTACCATTGACTTAAAAGAAGCTGCTCTTGTATAATATTTGCAAGGTTGGGGTTTATTTTTGCATTTAATTGATATATCATTTAGCACTTGACATTAGCTCTTCAAAGGGAACTACTATGTAGTGCATTCTGTATGTCACATTATTCAAATTGGAGAGAAAAACCTGCAAATTCTTACCAGCTCTACTCATTTGTGGCTTTATTTTGTGAATGAAATGTCTGCAATAAACACAAGCCTACATCCCCCAAACTCTAGCTGAAGTTAGTGCTGAAAAAGCAAAACCAGGCACGATTAATCCCTGATATAAATAACCACTAAAATCATCATTTTCGTTTTCTGCCTTTTGCAGTGGAGTGAGAAGGTGTCAGTAAGTCTGGCTACTTGGTTTTGTAACTTGTAGCAGGCTCTTTTCTTAATGTGACTTAGCTTTTGCAAAAATCAAAATCTGAACTGAAAACAGGGCTCTGCCAGTTTCCTGTGAACAGTCCTATTGTATAATTAGTCATGATCTGCCAAAAAAAAAAAAAAAAAACCATCCCAGTCAAACTAGATTCAAGGCCCTCTGCTGGATTGTGAAGAAAATTCCTCAAAATGCTGAGATGAATCACTGCCTTGGAAAGTTCATAGTATGCATCAACAGACGACTTCTGGCCAATAAGACTACGTTTATGAAAACAGAACTACAGGTTACACTCATTTCTGTGACAACAAAGTGGGTTTCGCCACTCACAAGCAACATTACAGGGAAGATTTCCCAGAGTAGGTCAAAAAGAATCTGTCTTCATTGTGCTCAAGGAAGAAAAAAAAAAAAAAAAAAAGTGCCATTCATTGTAATTTCCTTATCTGAATTCTTAACAACTCATTACAGCTGAACATGGTAGAGAAATAGATAAGAAAACAGAAACAGGTAAGAGCCACTGAAACATGCTGTAAGAGGAAATGAGCTTTTGCCCTTCACACAGATTGGGGAGTTGGGGAGAAAAAAACATGCAAGTGAACCAAATTGAACGTTTTCTGTGCTTTACACTTGAAAGCTCTACCAACCCTTCCTAAGGATCGCCCTGCCTTCAAGTGGTGGAAAGACCATTGTGTTTGTATAATGCTGTCATCTACCTGAGCAGCAGGAGCTTTGTGAGCTCTAGGGCCTCAACCAGCAAAACAAACTGGACATAGGCTGGAGAGAAAAAAAATAAATAAAGAGGAGGGGGGAAAAAAAAAATAAAAAAAAGGTGAGATAACTGGGTTCTCAAGACAGTAAGAGAAAGGCTAAGTCCAAATCAAAGGAGAAGGTGATGCTAATGAAAAGCAAGTCAGCAGTGTCTCCATTCAGCTATTGGTAGAACAGATTTCAAAAGACCATTCTGGACAAAATTAACCTGGAAGATATGACTGATTCCTTCCTCTGTGTCCTGTACACAATTCTTGTGACATTCCTAAGGAGGCTTCTGAAAAAGAGTGGGAATCTTGGTGACTCTGACAATCTAGCCAGGGGTGAGAAATCCAAATGAGATGCACACATAATAAGTGACCACACTTGATGCAATACATAGTTAAAAACTTAAAAGCTGTGAAGAGGCTGCTTGAGGTTTGCCTTGTCTAAACAGGGAGGAATCCTTTGTGATGCTGTTTTTTTCTGACTTCGCAGAACTTTCTTAGCATTTCCTACTTGGAGTTGTATTAAGCTAGTAGCCTATTTGCCTATGAGCACACTAATGGTGGATACATGGGAGTTTTTTTCCTGCATCTTTAAAAGTTCATTATTTTTTATAAAATAAGATTTGAAATAGTTTTGGTTAATACGATAAATTCTCTGAAAGTTAAAGGGTTTAAATGACACTATTTCAAAATAGTGGTTTGGATTCTGGATTTGCATTTCCATCTCCCAGCCGAAGCAGTTCAGCAGAATCAGTAGAAGAAAATTCATGATTATGGACCTGTGTTTTCAGTGGTGAAAGTATTGGCGGCAGGGTTTTGTCCAGCTCAGGCATTCTCAGTATTGAAAGGCACACCAAGAGAGTTCAAGAGAAAGAAATGTGAGAACTTGAAATTTTACTTTAATTATTCATCCATCAGTCTTGGATAGAGCCCAGAATTTCAATGCTTTTAGCAGTTTGATTGTATATTGAGAACAAAGGGTAACTGCTTGACATCTGTTGCATTAAGCGGACATGCTCAGATGCTAAATGCTCCCAGTGCATATTTATTTAATCAAGGAATGCAAATGTCAAGGGAGTGGATTAAAAGATCTCTGAAGACAATGAAATAACCTTCTGATATACATGGGGAAAAGCCTTAAAATATAAAGAAACAAAACTTTGAATTAAAATCAGAAAACTCATTCAGAGAGCTTATTTTCCCAAATGTGTCTGCTTCTGCTATGGCTTAATTTCCATTAAAACAGACAAGTAAAGAAGTTAGAATTTGTATCTTCATCCTCTGATCTAGTTCTGTTCTAGTTCACTGAAAACACTGCTGTGAAGCCTTTACCTCTTGGAGTAATAGCGACAGCCTCTAAACCATGCACTGTGCCTAGTGCCACAGTGACATGCTACAAAGGATCCAGTCTATTATTTCAAAGAAGCACTAAAGCTAAGCCCCAGTGACTCTCCTTGGGAGAGAAAAACATTTTTACTTGTTACTCCATCCTAGTGTATCTTCTATGTTTCAGTCTTTTTCTTTACCATCACTTTCGCCACTGATCTGTAAAACAATGCTCCAGCAGCTCTGAACAGAAAACCCCCTGCTAGGCTTGTCATTCAGGTGACAGAAAACCTTCCTGTGTGCCTGAGAAAGAGGAGAGGGGGTCATCGAGCATTTCCATCATTCTTTTCCCAAGATAAACCACAAGATTACGTGGCAGCTTAATGGTAAAAAAATAAACTTCAGAGAGAAGTAGTAAGCTCTGCTATTAAAGATAAAACTAAAATTAGAAGCTAATTTTGTAGTCTGCGCTGGCCACTTCTTATACCTGTGATCTGATCTTTTAGGTACTGACTTCATGGTTAGTGACTTAGCTAAGTAAACTTTCCTGAAGCCAACTAGTCTCAGAATCTTGAGGTTCTTTCATGACATTTTGAACCACAAAGCTAGAAATCTAGGTTCTGAAGTTCCTCCTGAAATGTACACCTCCCTGCAGGCTTCTCTCTAGGATGCAGACCCTGCTCATACCAACAATGTGGAGACCTGTCACCACTTGCCTGCAAGCTGAGGCAAGCAGGTAGGAATCTCCAGTCCAACAGCCATGACTTTTGGCCACTATTTCCTTCTTTTCAGCAACTTTCAGAGAATGGATCTCCCTGTATATCTTTGTCAATGGGCTCCAGGGTTTGAACATTCAAGGCCCTATAACATGACTCATGGTGAAGATGGACCAATGAAGATTGCCTAGTTCATTACACTGGCCACTTCAAAGTACAAGGGCACATCTTGAAAGTACCTATATTACTGCTTTATTCAGTTTTATTTTAGACAACCCTAGTGATGAGTCATCCATGAGCTCTTTTGTGTAAATACTGCATAACCGCTTCACTCTCAGGAAGTTTCTCAAAAAAGTACTTCTCCCTTTGCCCTTCAAACATTTATGTTCTCAAATCTACTTTCATCTTACAATACAGAATTGCTTAAAATACAAAAATACAAGTGTCTTCACAGCTTGCCAGGCACAGTCCTTTTCTATTTCAAGCAACAATATCATATGAACTATTCACTGTCATTTTAAAATAAGGTAGAGTGTTCTGTCCCTCTTATTTCTACTGGAAATCTGTTCCAAAAATTCACTGCTCTTAGGGCTAGACAAATTCTTCTCATTTCCAGTGTAAATTTATTCATGGCCAGTTTACAGCCGTTTGTTCTTGTGCCAACAGTGTACTTTATCTTAAACAACTTTTCCCCCTCTCTGCTGTTTTTGATGATATATTCATAACTTCTCAAAAGACATTCCCTATTTTCATTTTTCTGCAGTTTTTAAACTTCATGTAATTTGTTCTGGGTTTAGTATTCAGAGTCTTCTCAGTCTAGCTGCAGTGGCATAGACATGCTTTTACTATGGTTCAATCAAGGGACTCGTGACATCATGCCTCTGTATATGCAGATCAAATTGACCATCACCATTTCTGTTTCAATATGCCACTGTCATTTCATTTTCCTGCTGCTGTTCACTCAACCTTTGCTTTTCTGTGTACTCACTAGCATTTCTACCTCCCATTGAGAATAAGAATATGAGGAGGAGGAAGGGCAGAGTGATTTCCAGATATATCAGTTTATGAGAGAGGTAATTTTTAACATTAATTTCCAGATTCCATTTCCTACTTGCTCTTCTTTTCCCTCAACTGAAGTTTGCATTCTGTTCCAGAGCTGGATCATTTACACATTTTTTTATTGTGCATTTAAGTGCTCTTTTAGATAATGGAAATTCATTCAAGAAGAGTAGCTTTAATACAGAATTTTTAGGCTTAGCTCAACTTACTATTGTGACTGTGCACTATCACAGTCATTCCAGGATCATATCACCGGTAATTAGAACTGTAACTCTAATGTGTTGTGTGCCTCAGACAACTGCTCATGCTTGCCTGACAGTGCCTTCAAAATTTTTTCCAGTATGCATCAAGAAAAACTCTATGGCTCACATACCTAGGAACTAATCAAATATCTTCCCCTTTTTGGCAGATGCTGAGCATTAAGACAAGAGGAAACACCCTCAGGCTATGCCAGAGGAAGGTTTACATTAGGACATTAGGAAAAAATTCTTCACCAAAAGGATTGTCAAGGCCTGGAAGAGACTGCCCAGGGAAGTGGTAGAGTCGCCACCTCTGAAGGTATTTAAAAGCTTTCTAGATGTGGTGCTGAGGGACATGATTTAGTGGTGACTTGGCAGTGCTGGGTTAACAGTTTGACTCCATGATCTTAAAGCTCTTTTCCAACCTCAACTGTTCTGTGATTCTAAGACAAGACATGGGTAAACTGCCCAGTACTCCCAGGGGTCCTGTTCCATGCAACTGGGAATCTCTGACAGGACACATTCTAATGCTGCTTCTTTTAATAACCCTGTGCTGGGCTCCCAGGCTGAGCACTTGTCACAATCCGGTACCGAAGGGG
>NW_008626080.1:0-49449 GCF_000691845.1 Merops nubicus
TTCATGTTTTCTTGGAATTTGTTTGAAAGTAGTCCACAAACTCTCAAAATTAAAATCAAAGCCTTCAGTGATTTAGACTGAGAAATTGCCTATCACATTAATCAAGAGTCCTTTAAGGGGGGAAAAAAAAAAGAAAAAAAAAGCACACACACAAAAAAAAACACCACACCAACCTGTAAAATTGGTAAGGTAATTATTCCTCCAAGTATTTTAAGGTTCAAGTCTTCAAAGAGGAAAAAAAAAAAAATTAAAACCTTACTCTCTGAACTTTGAGTAAATCTCTGGTTTTATTTGGTAAAATCTGGGCCACGTTCCATTTCTTGTTCACTCAAGAATAAGGCTATGTGTAAACATAAAATATTTCCTTTCTTGAAGAATTCCCATAATTTATTTTAAAAGTCTGAGTCCAAATACAAAGAAAAATTGTTTGATTCAAAATGCTTTCTTCTATTCAGCATATTATTAAGATAACGAAAAAGCCAGCACCACAAACGGGATAGAGTTCACAAGTAACTGAAGAATACAAAGGATGAGAATAGAATATGGAGACTGTAAAATACTGTAATCTATGGTCAGATCTAATGGAGATCTATGGTCAAAAAGGAATAAAAAAAAAAAATGTAAACTGCCTTTCATAAAATCTAAGTGTTCAATAAAATAAGAACTAAACAAACAGGAAAAAGTGCCAGAGTACACTAGAAAATTGTACCATGCATCAAGCATATGGCTGAAAGTATCAAACCTATAACTGAATCTGCACAGATGACAACTGAAAGCAAAGGCTGGATCACATCAAAAATAAGCTTCACATTTACAGAACTGACAAGTAGAGTTATCATGAAAGTCTTTTGGATAAGGTGATTATTGGTTACACCCTTGTTTCCTAATTTCTAAAGTAATTCTATTTGGTTGGCAAGCCCATAGAATAACATTCCTTAAACCACTTATTGACTAAATCAACATACCTACCCACATCTCTACCTATGTTTTCAATAGTCTTTCATTAGTGCTAACTTCTCTAACTGTAACGGTTATCATTTTTTTCCAGGTAATAGATACAGACACTAACTTTGTGGAAATCTAAACCTATTCATTGCAATGCTATTAAAAAAGTTTCCAGGGACCAAATAAAGGTTTAAAAACTCCTTATGGTTACATGAGAATAATATAATTAATCAAACTAATACACACTGAGATGTGCACTTTTTTTAGCTGAACAGAAACAAAGTAAAATGAATTTATTTGCTATAATTACTAAACAGTTTTAAAATAAAATCATTTAAAAGGAATGTCATTCTGCAGAATAGACTGATTTAGGTTGTGTATAAATTACACATTGCTGCTTTCACAGCATCTCACTACATAGAACTCAAATTTAAATAACCCAGTGCCTTTATTAGAACAATCACCTATTTTGTTAGTGTTTACAGCAAACTAATTTGATACACAGTAGTTCAGGCAGCACGGATCTCAAATTGTACTGAATTATTCAATGTTAACACAATCAAAATCTTTTGTCCAGTAAAAGCTTGTTCTTTGGGGATTTTACTGAAGTATTTCTTAAATTCTAAGAGGTAAATTCTTTCAAGTTGCATAGCTCTTTTTTACCCTACTGATTTGCTTCTTCCTAAATTAAAACCTCATTATGTCTTTTTTTTATACCAGTATATATATTTCCATAAAACACTGAATGAGTACAGTGAGAAAAGAATGTATGAATACTGATTTTTTTAAAGATCATCTTCTTGCTAACAAGACCATATTTTTAAAATGCTTCAAATATTTAAAAGTGTATAAATGGATCACTTCAGCTGTAATATGCATCAAATCAAAACAAACAGAACAGAAGCATCCTTCGGAGATCTGCAGTTGAAATGATTACTTAGTTGTTTTGCCCTCCACTTTGTAGGTAGAATTCTATATAATTTTACAGTAACAAGAAAACAAAACACCACCAAATAAACAAACCTCGAAAAGAACACAATCTCTAAAACTTCAGTATCTCAAATTCTCAAATTGTTAATAGGGCTCTTTAGAAGTATAAAAAAACAAAACAGAAAAAAAAAAAAACCATGTAAAGCAAAACAAATTCAATTGTGTTTCATGTCAATTTGCATGACATTTTCCTTGTTCTTCTTTTTTGTTCTGCCAGTTTAAAAACTTTGAAATCTGCATTGCCTACTTTCACTGCCGTTTCAGGCAGGATTCAAGCCATATACTTTGGAGATGTCTCTATCTCAGCTAGTCCCCTTATGCTCTATAATGGAGAAAAAATGATGACTTTTAGGACCTAATTTTGTAACTTATTTTAGATGTCTGTTTAAAAATGGAATGGTTTACTCACCTGGGAGTGCCCATTTCTCTTCACTGACCATAACAGAAGTCTAAACAATAAACTTCACATTTGGACATCTCCATTTGTCCAGATGAATCCCAGGCTTCCAGCATAGAATCACTATGGTTGGAAAGGACCTCAAGGGTCAAGTCCAATCTTCACCCCAACATCTCCCTAACCACTAGACCATAGCTTCAAGTGCTACATCTACTTGATTTTTAAGTGCCTGCAGGGATGGTTACCTCCCCTGGCGCAGCTTGAGGCCATTTCCTCTCACCCTATCATCAGTAATTTGGGAGAAGAGACCAACACCAGCCTCAGTACAACCTCATCTTAGGTAGCTGCAGAAGGCAATAAGGTATCCTCTTCTCTAGACTAAACAACCTCAGTTCCCTCAGCCAGTCTTCATAAGCAATCTCTAATTCACATGCCCAGTGAGCTATTTTATTTTTTTTAAAAAAACTGCATAGCAAAACACAGTTTTCCTGACACAGTTCTACTGTGCTACTTACCAAGTTGATCACTGTGATAATACATTTCTAAAGTCTGTAAAATATGATATTATACCAATATTGGTATGGTTTTCTTTGTCTCGTATATTCATGTCTGAAAGCTGCAGAAGCTATACAGTATCATATAACTTTCATCAAAATTCAGACAGACCTATGGATAGCACTTTCTCCTCTATTTTTTTGGGTTTCAGAATTTGTATAGAAGTTGTTGTACTCTTGATTTGGTGCATTTTCTTGACCCATTTGGTTTTATTTCCCTTTTGAGTAGTTCCATGTGAGCTATACTGCACTTTGGATAATTTTAGTATCTTCAATTGTAGGAATGTCATCCCAAACCACGTTGTCTTCTGTACATTGCAGCTTTCTTACATCTCCTCAATTTAAAAACATTTTTGCAATCTTCTTGATAAGTGTCAACAGCCTGGTTTCCTTACAGTTTATATGAGGCCACTCTCTTATACATAGGTGCCCTTTATTTGGAACAGTTCTTCACATAATGTTTCCTCTAAAAACATTAAAAACTTTTATGTCTGAGCTCATGAGTTTAAACATTGGGTAGATGAGCAGAGCTAATAGCCAAAAGCAATAGCTTTATATGTCTTTCCAAACTTCTATTTTTGGTTTTGGACAGGCTGCTTTTGGACTCATTTACACTAGATAATTATTTAATTCCCAGAGTAGCATTAGCTAATCCCTTTGCAGGACATAGAAGGTTATCTACTATCCCTCAAAGGACCACCAGACTAACAGGCATTTCAAATTAAAACTGTGGTTATTTTGCAATTAACAAACAAATAAATCACTGATCTAGCTAAATCCCAGGAACCACAGTTCTTGTTTTCTTAACAACTTTATGACAACATTGGATTAAAATAAGCAATTTTAAAGAGAACAAATATTTCTTCCAAGGGCTATGAACAAAAATAGCTTTTCTTGCTTGATTCCCAGTAAAACCAGTACAGCTATTATTTTTAAAGTATTAATGCTCCACAGAGATTAAAGACACCAACTTCTCCCCATCACTATGTAAAGCATTGCACTACCATTTGCAGCTTTGTCTGCGTGACATCTAGTTCCATACACCAAAACCATAAAACCAAAGGATAAAATCCTTCTTCATTTGCACTGACACTAAATTCGAGGTGCAACAAAACTCACCAGGCAAAGTCAAAAAATATTCTGGATCCTATATAAAAAACTTCATAAGGAAGCTCATGAACACATACAGTAACTTTGATATTTTTCACTTCCCTGCTTTGATAAATCCCTTTTGGAAGATCAGACACTTAATATTTTAAATTATATTATCTGCACACTAAGACATATATAGTAAACAAACTGCACTGATTTCAACTAAGTTGTATGGAGCAAATGATCTGATAGTTTCTTTCTACACTTATGCTATTCTACTTCAAGCCTAACTTATCTAATTCTAGTTTTACACCTTTCTTGAATATAAAGTGACAATAAGTGATAAAGAAAGGGACTATTATTTTCTTCCTGTGTAAATTCCTATCACAAATTTCCCTGGAGAGAACGCTTAGATTCCCTGAAAACAAAATCTCAGCTTTTACAGTAAAAACTGTAGAGACACCGAATAGGACATACCCAGAATGTACATAATCCCTGTAAGCAGAAGTGAGCCTAACAGAATGAGTATGATGAACTACCCATGCCAGTATAATTTCAGCAGCTTTAATTCTTATCATTACCCACCTCTAATCATTTGATTTATACATAAAACTTTTGGTGTTTCTTCTAACCAGAGGTTAGATAGAAAAACTTGGCTAGAAAAAGCTGAGAAGCTAACAGAGGTTACCTGTGACACTGTTTCTAGAGATCTTCCAGAAACTCAGTCCATACAAAAGTATTCAAAGAGCATTATACTGTTTCTTTATTTTCCAAGGAACAGAAACTTGCCCAGTCATACAGTCCTGCTAAGTATCCTCTTAAATGGAAACTTATGGGCATAGCAGTGCTGAAATGGCAGTGTGCTGATAAAGCAGCAAAAGCTCATTTTTATGTAAGTAAGCAACTACCCAGTGAGCAAAATATGTGAAAGGCTGTTCTTCTAATTTAACACTGAAAAGGACTTCAAGAGAATCTAAAGACTATGCAATGTCCTATGGTACATTAACTGATATCTCTTGATCTTAACAATAGCTCATAACCTGTTGTGATGGTCAGTTATGATTTGGTCATGCATTTTAGGTTCATCTTCTTTACTTAATTTAGATTCTATGAGTTAATACATTATGCTCTATTCTCTATTTCAATCTCTTTACACCTCTTCTTAATTTAGTTGCTTCATATGCTGTGGAAAATTCAATAGGATGCAAAAACCATCATGAATATTTCTTGGCTACAATGCAATGTGCCTAATGAGAAACTTGAAATTCAGTCTCTCAAAAACTAACATATGTAGTACTAGAAGTCCTCCTCTGTGTGTAACTCTAATTGTACTCTGCTCTTATAGGACTAATAAGTCATTAGTTACATTGACAGAATGCATTCCCTATCTCCCAGAATCAAACATGACACAACAAAATATTTTAGGCTTCTGTTGGTAACTATGTATTTTTGACATACTGAATATTCCAGGAACACAGCCATCTAAGACCGAGAGATTCTAGTCTAATTTGAAATTGTCTGGCAAGACAGAAAACTTTAGAATTAATCTTTTTATTGGCTCACATTAACAGATAAAATCTACAGCAATGTCAAACTCAGACTATTCACAATTAGAAATAGGACTTCTACCCACTATTTCTTTTCTTTGGCTAGTAAATAGCATAATGAAGAAATTATCATGAATGCTTATGTCTGGCATCTAGCAGGGCTGAGTAATTTGGGGTGTGCAGAATAGTGAAGACTGGCTGATGGGTTTAATTTGGACTTGTTTTTACACTAATTTAAAGTAATTTTAGCTAAATTGTTTTGACACAAATTTGAATGTTTCAATTTCAAATGTTTTTTTTTTTTTTTTCAGAACCTCTTACTGTTTTGGTATAAACATACACAAATGAAAATTCCCACATAATATAATTTTCTTCAAAGATGAAATTCTAATAAACTTTTTACCCACTGGTAGACTTTGTTTTGAAGCCATATGAATTACAGCCTAAGACTGTGAAGTTCTGAATAATTTAGATATGTGACAGAAACCAAGTTTACAGTAAAAGGTGGCCAAGAAGTTCCTTGTCACGAGATGCAAATTGTACTAATGTACTTGCAACTGTGCTCCCAGTACTGTCAAATCTTATGTAATTTCAGTGTTCCATGTACATTTTGGTCTTTCATACAACTGTATTAAGCACAAGAGAGGTAACAACCTTTGCAAAACACAGTCCCTGTAGTTTTTGTAGGCAACAAAGACTATCCTACTCCCAAAACTTCCCCTTCTTCCAGCAGACTTCTAAAATCTGTAGCAGGCATTTACAATAAGCTTCTGCCTCCTTTAGACCACCCAATTGGTACAATTTGCTAACAGGCTAAACCTGAGATTTCCTGGCAGATCTCACTCCATTCACACAGCTTGACTAGCATAAAAAGATATTCCAGCATCTAGTTTCCCTAAATGCTTATGGAAAATTCTAACAACAGGGGAACCATAATTCATGCTGATATGCATTTGGCCAGTGGGCTAACTCAACATGAACATTTTTACATGTTTTACTATATCCTTTTGAAATGCAGTACCTAAAACTACAGGCAGTCATCAAGATGTAGGAAAACCATAGATCTATATAACCTTATATTCTCTGTTTTGCTCTCTGTTCTTTTGCTGAGAATTCACACCACTTGTTTTTTTATCTGTTGTTTAGCATCTAGTTTTCAAAGAATTACATATCATAACCCCAGGCTTCATTACCATACGATAATGGTCAACTCAGATCCCATAATTTTATACACAAAGCTAAGATTCTTTTTTTTTTCCCCCATGTATACCACCTTACACTTACTATACTGATTTTCTTTTGCCAGACAATTCAATAAACTCTCCTGACAAATCTTCATTGTTGGTGCTACCTTAACTACCCTGAATAAGTTAAGTCAACAGCAAAATAACTCGTATTGCTATGTTCAGTAAAGGTCTTTCAAACTTCACTGGAAAACAGTCTTCACTGATCAAAGCATCATGTGTTTTAGTCAAGGATTTATCCATGCAAAACTTTACACTTACACAATAACTATTTTGTTTCCTTTATAGCCTCTGGTAAAGGACCAGACTGAACACCTTTTAGAAATCCCAGTCAAATGTATTAATTAACAAGATCCACATAGCAACCAATTCTCTCAAAGCAGCACTGCATATCCAAAAGGCAAGATTTCCTTTCACAACAACCATGGTTACTCTTCCAAAAGCATATTGTACTTCTTCATTCATTCATTAATTCCATTATCCATTCAGTTTTCACTAACTTGGCCACGTCTTTAGTTTTGGTCACATCTGAAACCTCTTTTTTTAAAAAAAAAATTGCCATCACATTTGCTACTTTCAGACATCAAATTCGCAAGTATTTTTAAGCAAGAATATTCCTCACTAAAGACCATCAGAAAAACAAGCTCAATGCTTTCTAATCCCAACTTCAAATGCATTCATATGGTAACAGGAAGAATTTTTGTTTTGCAATCATCAATTACACAAAATGACAGAGACAACTGAATGTTTTTCTTAGAGTAACAGAAACAGCACAGATATAGCCAAGAAATGTTTTATTTTCACACTCAATTTCCTCAGTCTGTATTTCTGCATACAGATTGTCAAACATTTGTAACAACTGTATAAATGCTCTGCACTAATGAACAGACATTTCAGTCATTTATAGGACTGCTAATATTTTAGCCTATGAAATCACTATGTAAATTAAAATAATTTCCACGGCAGCCATTTGACTTCAAACAGCTGCACAAACCAGAATGCTTCCTTTTGTAAAGAAATCTGCATAGAGTCACATTTTCTATCACAGTTATACAGCACCACTGTTGTCCTTTACAGGAACAAAACAGACCTTCAAGACATGGTCTATATTTTAGGCACTGCTGTGATGCTCACCTTACCATCTGTTCACATTAATCTCATGAACCAATCTGCTGTAAGCATGCCAAATACAGTCAAGTTTACAGTAAAAAAAAAATATTCACAATTAGAGGCAGAAAGCAGCACTTGATCACTAGAAATGGTGCAGTTCTGTACAGATCTAGAGTCAGTCACCTTGAAGCTTGTACTACCATAATTGAGTCGTCTTTTGATAACACCCTATTAACAAAGTGGACAAGATAATCATGCTACTCCATTAGCTCAGTGGCTACTCTGACCAAGTTCCCCTACAGAGGCAGAGCCAGTCCCGGTCTCTCTGCTTCCCTCTCCTTCCCATCACCCACTGCAGCGGATACAGAACAAGCTACGTATTTGGAAGGAATATTAAAATCCTATTAGTTAATCAATATGATTGAAATAAACATAAGGAGTCTCAAGGATTCTCTACACTAAAACAATGGAAAAAGGCAAAAGGGATTGAGAGAGGAAGTGAGAGCTGTGCTCCAAATCCATTAAAAGGCACAGCTCCTCTTACTCCCAAATATGCCTAAATTACCCTTCCTAGCTCTCTTTCCTGTCCAGAATGTACTCTGTAATCATTATGAAACTGAATTTTACCTTTTTCAAAAGTCTTGACTCACTCTAATTATATGCATTCTGGGGTTATAAAAATTGTGGTTAGAGATGAAAAATATTGGTAGGAATATATAATTCATTGAATATACAGAAGTTGAAAGATAAGCAGGAGTCAAAAAGCTCAGTGAAAGATAGCTCACTCTTCATGTAACATTTATCAAAGTTATTAGTCTATTAGCTGTTAAAAAAAAAAAAAACATAACCAAAAAAAAGTAATTTGAATAAGAAGAGCAAGACATATGGTAGAAAAATGTGACTAAGCAGAGACCTATATATGGGCATAAGCATGTGTTAAGCATTGGTTATATTTGGCAGAAGCATAGATTCCAGCACTTCACACTTAGCCAGATGGAGGAACACAAGCAGGTGCAGATTAGAAAGCAGGACAATACAACACCAAAGTCAGATTTAGAGATTGTACAAGTACAAACAGGCACGATGGAAATTCTCTGTCTTCAGATGAAAAAGTAGCTCTCAGTGCTTACTAAATTTCTGATATTTGGTATTGCTTTTGATGAATTCTTACAACTTTGTACCACCATAATTTTCTAATTACAAAATGGAATGATAAGCGTAACTGACAGAAGAATAACTTTCTTAAAGAGAATATGTATATACAAATGGGCTAAATCTACATACAAAATCATCATTACAAATAATGTTTAAATGGTAATATATGTGTAAGTTATCTTACTCTTTAAAATAGCAGTTTTTCTGACCTTCAATGCAAACATTATATCCAATTTGTAACTTCTGAAAATATGTAATGGTAATCAAATACAGATACCCAGAGAATTCACCTGTTCTCTTTAAAAAATTATGTAGAACATGTGCATGTCTCCCCATTAAAAAAAAAAAAAAAAACAAAACCCACCACCCAAAACACACAGTCAGATAACTTTTACTTCGTGTTCTATGGGATTTTACAAAGACTTCACAGAGAGTTCCTCATGTTCCTCATTTGCTGGTATCCGCATTGGAAAAAAACAACTGACTCTTTAAACTTAAAGTTATGAAAAGCATCTCAAAAAGCAGATAAATGTCTCCTCCACAGCCTTATAGTTGGTTTCACAAAACACAGTAGATGCATGCTCTAGGAAGCATAACATGTACAGAGGAAGGTGGATGATTAATCATTGACTAACTCCCTCAATCCATTCATATAGGTGTGTAACCAATGCTAATTATGTTGATTCTCTTTGTAACTTAAAGATTTGTCCTGATGAAACCAACAAGCTACAAATTCATTCTATGCACAGTATTAACCAACTAGTAATTGTTGACTTAGCTGATTTTAAATCCTTAGCAAGGCACCATATACTGCACAGATCTATATATACCTTATACAGTAGGATACCTTTATTGGGCAGAAGCCCTACTACAGTCAGACTCCTTCAGATAGTTTTAATGAATGATACAATACAATCTCCCATCCTGCTTTTAATGATAAAGGTGAATTTGAGATTATTTTACATATTCACGAATGTACAACACATTATTCCATTAGTAGTACACTATGCAGCTCACCAAATCTGGAGACAATGACTGGAATGTGGAGACTCTGGACTGTTAGCACCTAGGTTAATTTTAATTTTACATAAAAAGGAAAACAATTTCATTTTGGAAAAGATATTATTTATAACACTACTAGTCAAGAGACACACAAGAAAAAAAAAGAAGCCTGTGCTTCAGTAATTTTCTTCTGGACTATGACAAAATATGCTACATAAGTAAGTCACAAATGAAGAAGATAAAACCACGATGAACTAGGGGAATTATGTGTCATAAAAAGACATTGTACTTGGTATGTGTTACAGCTTTTCTTAGGATCTTGTGTAAAGAGACAAGACTTGAACTCTATTACTTGGGAAGAAACAAGAAGTGCCTGTCACCTTGAAATTTGAACCTGTTCTTGGAAAATAAAGAGTGTTAAGTCTAATAAACAGAAAAGAGTTTCTTATCTAAAATCTCAACACATTTTGACAGCAAACTGCATATTTGCCACTACAAAGAGATTGTTAAGACAAAAATCATCCAAACAGTTATCAGTTGGGAAAGGGTGAAAAAGTGTTGACATCTTAAAATATTGCACATGGATTTAACAGATACAGTTTAAATTGGATCAGTGCCAGGTGGAAAAATAAGCAGTCACAAACACTGAGTTTACATTCATTTATTTTGCTTCCTCAATTAACTTTAACAGCCTATACTACAATCCCCATGGTCAAAAATTTTTATTTGTAAAAAAAGAAAAGGCATACTTGGATTTCATAGCACAGTCATAGACCCACACCAAAAAAAGGATGACACGTTTCTGGTACTTTTTAAGGCACCATACTGTTCTGAAAAGAGCTCCCTAACCTATGCTCATGAAATGAATGCTGCATAACATATTTCTAAACTAGGCCCATATCCATTTCATTGGCCTCAAATAGGTCAACAGACAACGCAACATTAAAACTACTTCCACCTCATCTATCTTTATCTATTTGGTCAGCAAACTCAAATGCAATTCAGAAGGATGATGACTCAAAATATTTCATTTAGAAATAATACTCACTCCAAAACATTTTAGAAAGTAATCTATATAACAAAATAAAGGTCAAGCGCCAATTAGTATTACATGCAATTTATAATGTTATATTTTAAGAGAAGGGACTGAAATAGACTTGATTTATTTGTGATAACATTTCTCAGTATGTCAAATTGCATGAATAGAAAGTTAATTATAATGAGCAGGGCCAGGGCCCAGAAGGGTCACTGTACGAAGCCCTATAAAATGGCAGGTCTGTCTTTGCCCAGAGAGCTTACAATGCAAATGCTATTAGTCTTTATGAATGAAATACAGAGAAGAGGAAAAAGAACATTAAAAAAGATAAAAAAAAGAGGATTTAGATTGGTAAAAAGAACTCTTGGCTAAAGGTGCTTTCAATATCCTGTAGTAGTTTCGACAAATACTAAACTGCCAAGCTCAAATCCATTCAGTGTAGCACCTGTCAGTGAAGGTATTTCACTCCTAAGTCAGCCTATAAAACAGGCTGCTATGATTCAAGTATTTGTTTGAACTGTGTTCCAAACTATGTCCATCCATATACACAGGTAACGGCTTTTTACTTTTCAAGTCCCACCAGCAGCATCCTGAGTGATTAACTGAAGTTATCAATCTAGATTTGCCACCGTCTCTTTTAAATATCCTGCTCCGAACCAATGACAAAAATTATCTGAAGCACTACTACAGTACCATTTGCTGCTGCAAAGGGACTATAATTAGCTTGTAAATTGTTTTAATTTGTTTGATTAGCCTCAACAAAAAGCAGGTCATCTGAAATATTTCTTCCCTGCTTTGATACCTAAATTACTTTCTCCTTAGGATTATTACAGACAGCGTGTAGAGTGACACCTATTGCCTAATTGTAAGATCCTCCTTTTATAGTCTCCACTATTCAGACCACAATTTTCCATGCTGGTTGTCTATTAAAAGCTCTTTTATTTTTTTTTAAGTTTCCAATTAAAATTCCTCAACTATTATTGGAAATCAGGTAAAGGTTGAATATACCACTCTGCCAATACTATGAAGTTCTTGCAATGATTTCACTGAGGGATTTTAATTATCCTTTCTTTCGAACCAGGGTCTTCAATTCTGTCCAGAGATTAAATTTCTATGAAGGCATAGTGTCTTTTGAGCCCAGAAAATAAAAATATTTAAATCCTGCAAAGTGTCAAACCTTTGAAGATTGTTTTTTGCTTGTACTCTGTGGAGGTCACCTACTTTACCCTAAAATAATCTTGTTTATACTGAGCATATTCAATCCCCCTTATAGAGCCAGCACAGTTCATCTACCCGCGAAGGAAAACTGGACATGTTTACCAGCTTGACTCATTCTCCTAATTAAACTCCTCATGCCAGAAACTGAACTTCTAGTCCTTGATTTAAGATTTTCTGTGAATCCTACACTGAATACTGTGTCATCCTAGGCAATTAGTATCATGATCTGCTTCAGGGCTATCAAGCATGCAAGCTGCTTTCTGCAATTGCTCCCCCTGTCTAGTATTAGATGAGGCAGAGGTTCAGCATAAGAACCAAAACTGAGCAGAATGTCACTCTGGTACTCTCAGTAGCTCCACCAAAGGCATCACGGGAATTCAGAGAAAATAACACTAGCTGGTCTTGCTAGGATTTGAAAGCAGAAGCAGACTAGATAATAACCTAGGGCAAAGGAGGGGAGACAACAGAAAAAAACAGGATGAGACAGACACACAGAAAATTGTCTTCACAACTCTACATACTGCCTTTCAGAACAGAACTTGTGTTTGCCAAATATAAAAACTAGTCCTATAGCATCAAGTACCAGCAAAAGCTACTAGTAAAGTTGATGTCTCATCCCTCTGCGCTGTTGCTTATAAAAAGCTCAACACTAGATTGCTATTACTAAATAGGCAAGGACTTGTGTTCTTTCAACACAATAAAAGACAATAACTAAACCACAGGCTTGTATGTCCATGTACTTCCTACTTTTCCATAATGTTTTCATACACAGTAACTTTTTTTTTTGTGAGAAAAGTCAGCTGGTTTCATTTACATGTTTATTTTGTTCTCCTCAATACTTAACTCTGAGCTGTAAAATAAACAGAGACATCACTGTATATCCCTACTACTTCAAACAACAATGTCAATTTGTTTAACTGATTAGCCCATTTGTTTAGACAACTATAGTATTAAAATAGTTCTTTTAAAAGAAATTATTTTTCATGTGTGTCTGAAATAATGAAAGCACTGTTATTCTGAGTCTCTTTCTTAACCATGCTCAGTTTATTTTAATCTCAGATACCACCCAGTTTTGCGGAAATGTCAATTTCTGGATCAGATTTCATCTTTCTTTCTTCCCCATACCAATGGGAAGCTTATGCCTTTTCAATATATCTTGCATTTTTCCATAACTTCAGAGGCTCCTGCATATTGGGGAAAAAAAAAAAAAAAGAAAAAAAAAAAAATGCACTGTCCCAATAGTTTCATTCTGGTTTGACGGACTTTTCCCACATCTCTAACCATTTCCCTTAACATTCTTTCATTTGCTGTTTTTCAGACCTACATTTTCAGGATCTATCTGTACAGGATGATGGTATGTCAAGATTAATCCAGAGCTGTATTACCAAGTACACACACCATCTGTAAAGGATTTCATTATCTTTTGAAAAGATCACACTTTCCTGTGTGCAGGTTTGATTGATGGGAGGTTGCTTCCTTTTACAAGGAAAACAGTAATCAGATCTCAGACACTGAGCAACAACCACTGCTCATATCAGAGGTATTTGATTTGTGATGAAAATTAATTTATGTTGGCTAATACTGTGATGGTGTGATCAAATCAGAGCATTTCAGTGTTTTCACTGTTCCACTACAAAATTATTGAAATATACCTGCCCTTACTGATATAATATTATATTACAATCATAAACAAAACCAGAACACATGGCTTACAGGGTTTTCAGCACTGAATTTTTTTGAGGACAGGTTAAACATTCCTGACAGTGTGTATAATTTTACTTGGAGAAACACCTGAGGGACACAAGGATAAGAGGCTACAAGTATAGACAAGAAGTCAAAATCCAGCACCTAGAAACAGATGCTTTTATAACACCATTAACGTGGGGGGGTGTGCATGGGCTTAATCCATATGACTGACTGAAGTGCAGAAACATGCCAAGAACAAGGAGTTTTGATTCCTGTGCTTATCCCCCTGGACACAAAGCTGCAGACTGCTCATCCTTCTTCCTGCAGGCAGGAATCTTGCACTGAATACCCAAAGGCCAGTTTCACAGGTTAGATGAAGGACTCTGCTCCCTGGAACGCTGGTTAGAGCGCTGGGGTGAATTACACAAAGCCACTTTGGCTAAAATAAAGCAGAGAGTTCACCTCCTGGGCAACTGTGCTAACTAGTAAGCTGCTAGGCTGAATCAGGAATTATCTAAACCTCCAGCTACATACTATCACAGATTTCATGACCTTTGCAAAGTTGTATCATTCGGTTTTAGTGATCTCCACATGAAGTAAACATGTTCAACATTTGCAATAATTTATAAGCCTTCTGTAATTTCATGCCACTTGCTTCCTAAAGACTCTGTCTTTCTTATGTTATTTTTTTTTTTAATTTATTGTCAGTGCTGTGGTCCCTAAATTTTGATTTCTTTTAGTATTCTTCATTGCTCACCATCAGTGAGTGTTATAGCATACTTTTCTTTTTCTCTTTAGAAATGCAGGTTTGCTCACAGAAGCATAAGAAAAAGTACAAGAAGATGAATTCAGCTATACAACATGATGTAATTATACAGCTAGCTAGTTTTATGCATTAGTACTCATTCCTGATGCTGGTCTGACTGAACAACATTTTGTTTGAGTGGTTGCAATTTTAGGACTTACAGACATTTGTAATAATTATTTAGGATGCCTTGCAGCTATCCAGATGAATTTCTGTCACAATCATGCCACTCATCTCACTAAGTCAGCCTTGCTAGAGTACTTCATAACTGTCCCAGTTTAAGTTGCTGAAATGGTGGTATCTTCTGCGAAATTTTCTGCCTCTCCGTTCATCCTCCATTTTCTGGCTAATAATAGCACATGAAGTAACACGACTCTCAGCAAAGAGCTGAAGTACACTGCACTACTAATATGAAACCTGAACATACATTCTTACTGCCTAGTTTCCATCTGTCAGACTGTACATTTGAGAAACTGTGTTTCTCTCCTGACATCTTTGGTTTTGTCTAGGCTTCTCCACAGAAAATGTGGGAAAACACTACAGCAAACTAACAGATATTCTTTGCGTAAATTTCCTCAGCTCCTCTCCAGTCATTTTGGAACAGATTAAATGTTTTCTTTCTGATATGTTTCCACCTACTATAGCAGTAAATATGAGAAATATTATTGACAGCTTAATTGTTACAGAACAGCTTGATTTTTCTTGTTAAAAGTTTTTAAGTTAAGTTTTTCAGTTAAGATAGGCTGTGATAAGGAGAAAGGCTTTTCTCACCACTCAAGTCTGCTTATAGCAAAAAAAAATTCTCCTGCTTAGTCTGATTCCTACAATGCTAAGATACAGTACACAAGTTTGAAACTGGAAAAGAAGAAAAAAAAAAAAATTTGAGAAGATGTGATGTTTCAGAATCTAAATTTCCAGAATTTAAGGAAGGGGTGAGTATTTTTAAGAATTCTTTGTAAAAAAAAAAAAAATAAGAAATTGTAAATTCAAGTCTCCCCAGGTCACAGACTGTAGTCTTCCAGGGATATTACATAAGTAACATTATTAATTGTTAATACATTATTTATTATTTAGTACTCTTAGGTAAAGCTTTAAATTTTCACAGCTGCAACCAGAATCTGATAAATATAATAATATGCACTGCTGCCTTTATGGAGTTTACTCTGTATGCCAGTTTAATGCCAGTGAAGTCAGAAGTCATGGTGTGGTTATAGCTGTGAGGGTTTTAGGATGTAAGTCAGGGTTTGGATGAAGAAGTACTATCTTTTATTAAATAAAATCATACAGCTGCACTGATTGCATTTAAGATCTGAGCTTGTGTGCCCAAACCCTTTTTTTCCCTAACTGACAAAAATCACTACCCCCCTCTATAAGTTTTGCCTTTCTGAAAGCGGGGAAAAAAAAAAAAAAAGTTCAAACTGAGATGGAGTGTGGAGGCATTTCTGAAGGACAAGGGCCACAACTTTATCTATTGGGAGGTGAACAATCCAGGCAGTAGTGCCAAGGCATACGTGACAGAACAAGTGTATATTGTTCCTGAGGCATCCTTGGAAGGCCTAGGATGGATCATAAGTGATACTATAGTAACCTTTTGCAGAATTTTCACAGGGTGGTAAAACTACAAGCAGGGTAGAAGCTTGGCAAGGGCAACATGATTAATATTCATTTAATAATGAGCTTGGAGCACGTGAACAATTGCTTCTAACCAATTCCGATATGTATGCTAAGCATGTGGACAGCTGAAACTATATATGCTGGGCTATTTGGGCAAATAAACTGACAAGAACCATTAATCGCATCAGTGTGTCGTTACTCGAGCCTCGCTGCTGTGACCTATGTTCCCTACATTGCAGCCCTGTTCTGAAGAAGAGTTTAGTTCTGGAAATCTCAATAAACTAGTAGCACACACTTGAATGTGTTTCTTAGCCATTGTTTAGAAGGAATAAAATAGTACTTTCTTGCTAAATGAACATTGAAACTCAGGAAAAAGAGCTGCCTTGACTGCCTTTTTTACAAATCACAGTGAGTAGAAAATCTTTCAACACTTCACTACATACAACTACAAAATAATTATCTTTGAAAAATATTATTGGTATACTAAGTGTTTTACAGGCTGAGAAAAACCTCAAGAAACTGACAGTCTAATAACAGACAGTGTTCAGAGTGGAAGAAAATACAAAAGTATGTTAACTCAGAAGTGCAAATGAACATAAAATTCATATCCACAGGTGACAATTTAGTAAATTATTTATGTGCATCAGAAAACTTACAGTAGGAATCAAAGTACAGAATAAAAGTGTTTTACAGATAGACTGAAAAAGGTTCATACAGGGGAATAGCAAGGAAGATAGAGAACATCAGGACTAATAAATGCTAACCTTGTGAATCAATGTCAAGAAAATTATGGCACTCAGAGGAGTTAATGCTGAGGGCTTCTTGCCTTTGGTAAATAATAAGCTACAAAATAAGATGGAGAATATGTAACTGAAATAAAGAAATTGATGTGAAATATTTTTGTAGGCATAGAACAAAGAATGAAACAAGTTAAAAATTGTCTGAGGCAATGTGTTTTGCAGATACCATATACCCATGGCATTTTATCACTTGGTATAATTTACTTCTGCAAAAATATTTTTAAAGTAAATATTTTGTAATTTCATATATCTTGAATCCCCATAGGGTTTCTTATTTATTACAGAAAAGAGTGTATTTAGCTATAAAAACATTGCTATGGGTGCTTAGCTCTAGTGCCAAGTAAATTGTTCAGTAAATCCCAACAAAACAGTTTTACATCTGTTTTCTACAGTATCGTAAGCAGTCCTGTCCCTTTATAGCATGTAGAGTAGGAATGGGCTCTAGTGACATACAAAAGAAACCCCCTACTTTGATTATGGTGGTATTAATTACACAATACAATAGCTCCTCTGAGATAATAGAATTATTCTATCTTGGTGAAGTATTTGAGTATCTTTTACTACTGAGAAGCATTGAAGAAGTGTAACAATTAAATTCACAAATTAGAAGGACTGCTAAGCATTTAGGATGATCTAAATTTATGGATAAGAATGAATGAAATTGTTAGATTAAAAAGTAATTTCATTTTTTAATCTGAAATCTTCTGTCATATATGGCCACAAGGTTCCCACATGTTCAAAACTTCAGTGATGAACTGAGCAAGTAATGACATTGCAGTTTTTCCTCTTGTAAAAAGCTAACAAGGTAATTACTACTTACCATATTTCTTATTTCATTACTGTCTACATAGTTTAGTTCACATTGTTGTGAAAATCCAAATCACTTTTTCATAACTATTATTCTTGCATTTTTTAAAAATAGTGATCTTAAAATATTATACTTATTTGCTGAAAAATAAACTTATTCTTGAAAATACTGTTTGACTGCAATGCTTTTTTTTTTTTCCTTAGTTACACATTTGTTTTGGTCATACATATTTGGGTTTAACCTCATTGTTTCTTCTCTCATTTTCATGATTGAAATGCAGTAGTGGTGAACTATTGTCAATACTCCATTTAAGAGTTCAATTAATGACATAGTGCAAAGTGTTTATGGGTTGGGTGTGGTGGTTTTGGGTTTGGGATTTTTTTTTTTTTTTAAATAGAGAATCAAAATAAAGAAAAATCCTAAGAATGCAGAAATGTGGGTTTTTGGCAGCTCATGTTATCCCTTTCCTATCCTTTCTGCCAAGTTTTCTGGGACAGGTTCTCCTTCCTGGTTTAGGAATACAGAGTGGGTATAGCACTCACACAGCAAGCAATGTCTTGGTTATGTAACACAGTGTGATATATTAAATAAAAGGGAAAGTATGCACAGCAAGATGAACAGTGCAAACACCTCAAGAAGCAGAAACTATTTAGCTAGTGAATGGAGGGAAATGTGATGATCAGGCATTTCTGAAAATAACTTGTTGACTCAGATCACAGAAATAACTGAAGTCACTTAAGATTGTGCATGACAAAAGTTAAGTTGATAAAAGCAATTTGATGAAGATGGAACATATTTACTGTTACCTTTTATATGTAAGAAAACACTTTGGGTATGACTGATGCAGTTATGGGACATGCATGTCATGTTCTTCTTTCTCATATTTCTCCTTTGAATAATTTGTTTCCATCCTACTCATGTTTTTGATGGATGAGCTACAAAAACTGTACTCCTGCAAATGAGGCTGCCAAGGAGTTAGGAATGTTACTTTAAAATTCTCGAAAAACACCACCTATAGCAGGTACTTCTCTCTTTTTTCCTTATTTTATACAACATAGCCATCCTAGTACTTTGTGCTTGTTTCTGTCCTCAAAGATCTGTTCCTAACCCTTCATATATAGGGCATGAGTAATTTCCAAGGAATAATTTACAAAACATCTTTCTGTCAAAAAAGCAAATGATAACTGTAGGGCCATTTGTCTCCCCCCAGCTGTGATAACACTAAGATTTCTGATTCCCAAGAGTTACTCTTGGATCTGATTCAGCAGCCTTTTCCTTAGTATCTCAACTTCCTGTCTGCTCTGAATCTGGGAAAAGCTGAATGTTTTCATCCCTCTCTTTCATATGTATTCCAGGGCAGAATATTGTGGCTTGTGCAACTGTAATGATGGGCAAGAATCTGATAATCATTTACCTCCATCTTTAATACTCTTAGGTCTATTTAACATTACCATTGTCATAGCTATATTTGATGACAGTACTTTAAGTCTAATTTAATTTCACCAATTATGAAAAACTTTCACAGAGAAAAAGCATTGACATCAGCTGTTTTGTCAGTGGCTCTTGACTTTACATCACAATACTTCATTTCACAAATAAAAACTACAGAAAAAATATAGCCTTTTATCCATTTAGGGTGTGGACCTCAGAAATTCACTGGGAATGATCAGAGCGATTTCATTAAATCATACTTTAAGCTAAAAAGAAAAAAAAAATGAAAGAAAGATTATTTTCCTATCTCAAAATACTTCCCTATTTCAAGAGCTGCAAGCATTGTAGGACAGCAATTAAAAAAGCATCAATAGAAGCAATAAACAAGGATTCATCCAGTCTTGGTTTTGAATAATCTTGAAATACTGACCTAATAGAAAAGGATGAAGTTAAATCTGCATAAAGGGTTTGATGTTTTGAAATGGACAAGATGAAGCGTCACGTTGTTCGCTACACACATAAGGATGAAGTATGTAAATATATGGAAGCTACTCCAGTTTGCTACTCATAATTCTTGAAATGACAAAGTTCCACTTCAGAGAGCAAAAGGGAGCAAAGGAAAATGCTGCCCACCATCCTGGAGGTGTTTTTATACCTGCACTGCTCTTTTCTTCCACCTTCAATGAATTTGGGCAGCATTTACTGAAATTATATCCTTCTTATCCAAACCACCACAAAGGCAGCTTAAGGTGTTTTTGCTTTCACAAGGGCATTTCTGACTTTGATATCTACGTGATTAGCATGACCATTTCTGTATTTCAATATCTGTGCAAAACACATGCTGCACATAAAGTAATTTTGAATAGCTGAAGATAACAATCTCTGGTATTTCAGTCTGAATTATTTCATGAACTCACTTCAGGTAGCAGGTACTACATTTTTATATCGGTATCATTTTAGAAATGTAGACTAAAACTAAATAACACTTTGAAGAAAAAAAAATAACCATTTATTGAATGTAGTTTAAGACAGAAACTGCCCTTGCCCTCTCAAATCTTCCAAAAAATAAAACACCCTACAGTTCTTGTGGCAAAGCATTTCTGGTTAAATGCAGATTTAACTGTCAGGTAGAAGTCTGGATATGACTGAATTCAAAGCAAGAAGTGGAAAGTAACTCTTCAGCAAGGTTGTCTATCACAACTGATTCCTTTTAAGAAATGAAAATCCAGCAATTTCTGGTGATCATATAGATACATAGTGTTAATTTTCTCACCACTATTTTTAAAAAAGTATGCCAACAAAGTCAGCCTTTTCTTTGTGAGAAGGTAAAGACATGGTTTATTTTTAGTTTTCACAGATTTCAGATAAATTTGAGATTGGTATTAACCCAAATTTATTGATTTATTATTTCATCTTTACTAACTATATAATCTACAAGAGAAAACTAAGAAAACTCCTTAAATTTTAAATATCACCAAGCTAGATCTAGAAAAAGATAACGCATTTTGAATTATTAAGAATTAAAAAAAATAGTGCTTTTCAATAGAGCAAACTTTTAAGTAAAGAAAAGTCTTCAAAAATGCATTGGAAATGTTGACTGTAAATTGACTACTCTCTAAATTGAAGGAACATCAAAGAAAATTCTAAGTGAAATCAGACACCCAGCTTCATTACAGGGAGAATTTTTCCTGGTGTAAACTGGGAGACAACAGAAAAAAATACAGCATACCCAAGTGCATGGAGAAATAGGCTATACTTAATTCATTGAGGAAGTGCCAGCATCCAGGCTTGGATCAGAAATAGCGCAGCCAGCGGGACTAAGGAAGTGATTGCCCCCTGTACTCAGCACAGGTGATGCCACACCTCCAATACTGTCTTCAGTTTGGGGCATCTCAATACAAGAAAGATTTTAAAGTGCTGGAGCAGGTCCGGAGAAGGGCAGCAAAGCTGGTGAAGGGCCTAGAGCACAAGTCTTAGGAGGAGTGGCTGATGAAACTGGAGTTGTTTAGCCTGGAGAAAAGAGGGCTGAGGGGAGACCTCATTGCTCCCTACAACTACCTGAAAGGAGGTTTTAGAGAGGTGGGTGCCAGTCTCTTCTCCCAGGGAGCAAGTGATAAGACAAGACGAAACAGCCTCAGGTTGCACCAGGGGAGGTTTAGGTTGGATATCAGAAAAAAAATTCTTCACTGGAAGGTTTACCAAGTAGTGGAACAAGCAGCTCAGGAACGTGGTTGAATCACCATCCCTGGACATGTTTAAAAGTCACGTAGACGTGGCACTGAGGGATGTCATTTAGCAGTGTTGGCAGTGTTAGGTTAATGGTTGGACTTGATGATCTTAGAGGTCTTGTCCAACCTAAACAATTCTATGATTCAATAGTTTTAAATCATTAGATATAATAGATCAACATCAAAATTAGAAAACTCAAAAATGCAAAAATGTTTTAAAACATTAGTACTAACCTAATAACCATTAATCCCTCCAGTTTAAAACAACCAGGAAATATGTCAGTCTGAAAGGCTTTAATGTATTTGCAGAATAAAATATTTCAACAATTTTTTTTAGAAATATTTTAAAACGTTAAGTAATAGCAAATGTCAATTTCAAGGTCCTATACCCAGACAACATCTATTCTGGCCACTGACTAAAAGAATATTTTTTAAATTATCACAGCATCTTGATCATTGAACTGGTGTAGGGCAGCATGCAGACTTTCTGTTTTCTAAGTTCAGTCTAAATAGGGTCACATTTAAACGTTTGCTTTTCATGAGAGGAACAATTTACATACACATGAACTACTTAGCATGATGTTTTAGTCTGTCTAATGTAGTACTGCAGCCATTCCAAAACCTCGTAAAAAATTTTCTTAAACATACCTCCCACTTTCTGGAGCAAGAAAAACAATTTGTGTTTAGGTTCTAAATTTTTGACTGCTGTCTTTCATTCAACAGAATATTTTTCAAAATTTAAACAAAAAGGAAGGACAATGGCATATAGCTCAAAATTTCTGTAAATCAGTATTTAATTCCTGTTGTATCCAGTTATTAACTGTTCTATATTTACACTCTTAATGAAAATACATTTTTTCCACAATCTAATAATGTTTTTGGCAAGAAACGTTGCCCAGAGCATTCTGGAGTTCTGCAGATTCTTAACACCAGAACTCCTGGCAGAATCTCTATACAGCTGATAAAATTCTAGTGGAAAAAAACAAGACAGAAAAAACAGTAAAAATGAAAAAATCTGTCCTCATATTTCATAAGCAATGTTCTTTGAACTTACTTTTTCCCATTTGGCCAAAAGTGAAAGGCTGTAACAGGGCTCAAAGGTACAATTTTGTATGGGTACACTTTTCATTGGAAGCAATTTGAAGTTTCATCAGTCAACTCTTTGAATATTTTTTTTCATACAATAGGGAGGATCCTTTGAGGAAAAAAGGTAACTTTTAAAAAAAATTAAAATCATTAAAAAGTTTGAGTATTCCATTATTCACGTACATAAATTCTATGACAATGAAACTTTAGTTATAACCTCCTTTTCCCCAAACTCAACTCCAACACATGGAAATCTAACAAGCATTATGGAAAATTAAACACTAGAGGCAAGAAATGGAAAATTTGATGTTAAACTGCAAAGAAATGCAAAGGATTTGTTCAAGAACATATGAAAAGAATTTGAAATATTCTCTCTTGATATCAATTCCACTGTATAGAAGAAAACAGTATTATGAATCACCAGCATGGAGAACGAGTGAATGAATTAACTACTACTTTTTTTCTTAACTATTTCACCCAACTAATCTTCTTTACAATATAATCCCACAAAAAGAGAAAATTACTTAGTATTCATAAGAAAAGAACATCATAAACACTGTATGTCATATTATAACTTGATAAAAAAAATTTACAAAGCCAATATAAGTTCTTCAATAATAATACAAAGTATTCTTCTTCATTTCTGCAAATTGTTTTGTAGGGACTATGGAATGTCATTCTAGAGAAAGTCTAATGCCTAAACAGAATCAGAGACTTAAATGGAATACAGACTTTTAAGGGTCTCCAGATTCATCCTTACGTTCCAAAACTGGAGCATCTTTACCTACTGCATTCCTAACAGATGCCTCCCAATCTCTTGATATTATGCACCAAAGTCAGAAGATCTGCAACTTCCTTCAGCAACATAAACCAGCGCATCTAGTTTACTGTCAAAATGGTCATCTAATGAGATGTTGATTCTTCTCTCTAATATCCAATCTACAAACCTCGCTTCTATACAGTTTGAAAATCAAGTCAGCATTCCACAACCGGGGAACGTTATGCTTCAGTTAACTGATTATAATGCATGCATTGTTATAGCTGATTCTAGGAGTTCTAACTGCAAATTGTCCTACATGGTAAATCTAAAGTTCTTTGTGAGGTTTTCTTAAAGTTAGTATGGAAATATTAAAGGAAAATAAAATAAACTATTTCCTAGCTATAATATTCACCGTATATATATATATACGTATCTAACGTATGTACCTTTAACAATACAGAGCATAAAAAAATTACAGAATTAACATCTCCTTAAAAAAGCATAAATATTGAACTCCTAAAGTATAGTTACCAGACAGAATTTTTTAACGTCTTGAAAGAGTAAAAAAACAAATAATTGAAAAATCAGAAATTAATTGCTCCAAATGTCCAAATTACAAGCTTCTGCAGGTCACAGGAACTCATAAGAGTATGATATGATCCCTTATGAGGGCAAAGAACAGGTTGAAAAGATGAAGTCCATTCAGACCTAAGTTTCTTTGACGCAAAGGAGGAGTAAAGCAAAGCAGATATCCTCCAAAAGATGCTCGATTAAAAGAAGAGGTTTAGATGTCAGAAGGAGCACATTTGATGTTTATTGTTATTGTATTCAAAAAAAATGAAAACTTAGATTACAGACTTTGCCAACTTTAAACATGATGGCAAACAAAACACGCATAATTAATTTGATCAATTCTTCTACCTTCTGGAGAGATGCCAAAAAGGCTTTGAGTTCTCTTTTCACATCTGTAGGAAACAATATATTCAAACCATCTAAACTCTTGTAATAACAAAAAGTTTTTTTCTCAAATATTTTTGAATAAGCTTTAAATACCACAAAATACTTTTTAATGAATGGCCTTTCTTTCTGGATTCAGTTGGATGAGCGTTTATTGAAGCACTAATTGTCACCGCTGCTTTCAGATCTCCATCAGTTCTCATAAACGTCCATATGTTCTTTGGTTAAAAAGTGCAGCTTAATGACACAGGAAAGTGCAAGCCAATTAATCATATTTCCTTAACCTTTTAAAAAATAAATTAGTTTTTATGAGAAACAATCACTGTAAATACAGTGAAAAGCATTTCAATTCTACCATATGGTGTCATTTTGTATTAGATCTTGATGCATTTGCTTAACTTTAGAATTATTTAAATCAACCTTTTTTTCCATGACCTGTTTAGTATGTATAGAAAGGCAGAGATACAGACCAACTTTGCAAAATGCTGTATATGTTTCAAATGCGACTACCCACCAAATGTTTACACATTCCTCTCACCTCTGCCCCATTTCTACTGTATAACCTCTACTTTCAACATATTTATGTTAGTATACAATTATTTGTGCTACAGGGAGTTCTCTCTTTAAACACCTATGCTTACATGAAGCATTTTAAGTACTATAACTAAATCCACACTAGAGGGTGCTTTCATTGCAGAAGTTTTTTACAGTTAGCATTGCTGTTTCAGAGCAGTACATTTTGTAAAAGTTTCAGAAATGTTTTGTTGGTATCTGGGACAGCATATTGGTACTAAATGAGAATTAGTTATCATGACAGATGTGGTTGTGTGCTGAAGTTCAACTTTTGTCATGTGTTGCTCTAGCCAACTGTACATAAAAGAAACCTACTAGCAGCCTCACATGGTACACTAGAACCTGTACTTAATGCTTCAATTAAAATATTTTATCTCCAAAGCAGCAAAGCTCACAATAAACACTGAGGATGCTTTTTCCCCCCATCCACCCCACTACAGACCAGACACATCACTATTACGCATCATCTCATTCCATATCCAGAAGTTATTTCTTCCTATCATAATTGCACATCAGTGCTTGTATTACAGATTTGAATAAATTATTTAAGAAGAGGATGAAGGATTTTTAGCATCAAAAGATCAATTTATGAAGTGAATACTGATATAGTTGAAACTGCCCCAGATTGTAGTAACTCTTCCAAAACAAGAATATGTACTGTTTCCCATGTTGGATTTTTTTTGTGAAATGGGAATAATTGGCTTCTACTAAATAAAAAAAGTGAGCTTTGAATCTTCAATATCCCCTGAAACAAAAAAAAAAAAAAAAACAGATTACAAGTGTTACAGAGTATTTTCCTTGCGCAACGTAAAGGAGTTACCTAAATTAATATCTTTCTTCTGAACCTATTAAAAAGCTCTTATCAAAAAATTTTTGAACTTTGCATTTACCCTTGCTATATGATGGTTACTCTTATTCCAATAAAAGTATTATATATATATTCTCACAAGTTCCCTTCTCTGAGTTCTAAGAGTTTTGTCATATTTAGTAGTAAATCACTGAAGGACAAAACCAAAAAAGAACAAACAAAACAAAGAGAGAAGAAAAAGATTAAAAAGGAAAACTGACTTTACAAAATACAGACATCTTGAAAGCTTCAAACAGGATTTTGTCTCAGGCTTCAGAATAGCCTTTGCAGGAGCTGGCTTCCATATCAATAATCCTCTGTCTTCCTTGACCCCTACAGGCAAGATTAAGTAACGCACTGCCTCTTATCAGCTCCCTACCAACAGTTTGAACTTTCTGTGAACACAGGCATTATTGGATGATCTTAATTGTATCTTGTGTCAGGGCCCATTTGTCCTGGTCTACATTTTTGGGTTATAAAACAATGTTATTGTTGCCCATTTCCATTGTTCATTCAATACCAAACCTATTCCAGAATGCATAATATAGGTCAATAAAGACCTTCAAAAAATAGTGTATTTTTAATTTAGCTTTTGCTTCCTTAGACATTTTTGTCTCTCTTACCTGCAGGGTCTATCCAAAGAATAAGAGAAGAGGAGAAGATACCACTCTACCTTGTGTCTTCTACCTTTTTCAGACAAAAGGAAAAGATTCATAAATGCAGTAAAGTGAAGGGAAAGACTTTGGTCTATGATGTGGCAAATAGCAAGCGTCACACCACAGAATGATCCTGTGAGAAAATGTTCTGTGAGCTGGGCGTATAAATCCAGGTGATCTAAGCTGGACTGAAAGAAAAAAAAATTTACTGTAGTTCCAGTTCTTCTGCAGAAAACAAAACCAAAAAAAACCACAAACTAAAAATCACAACACAGGAAACTAGAGAGGACAAAAACATCAACTAACTTAAATGCGTAAACCTCCAAAAATTATAATGAGTGCATACACAGATTAAGGGGTATTATGTACACTGCACAATGAAATACAGTACAGATTAAAAAAAAAATCAAGCCAAAAAAAAACCAAACAAAACCAAATGGGTAGAGTTTTAAGAGTTTGAAATATTTCTAACCCTGCTCAATTTCTGGTTTCTCTACCAAGTCTTTTTCCTCTCTTCTCCCACTCCCTGTCTCCCTCTCTCTATTCTTCTGGGACAAAAACAGGCAATAAAAGTACTCCATTAAGTTGTCAGAAGGCTATAAGCTCTATTTAAATTTTTCAGGTGCATCACCACTTTGAAAACCTTAGCTTATTCACCCAAGGAACAAGTCATTAGGTAAAACTTGCAAGTAACAATTAGTAAATATTCATATCAGAATAGTTAGCAAATCATTTACACAAGAAACCACTCATTTCAAAGATGCATTAAGGATTTAAAAACAATACATTTGTATAAATACGTGCTCTGTCTACTGATAATTCTGTAAACATAATTTTTACAAATATGTTTTGTGAATGCTTGCACAGCTGCAGAACATCTGTAATGATTCAAGCTTCTTTACTTTTTTCTGAGATTATTTGAAGAAAATGAAACTTTCATATCACATGTTAATATCATCATAACCTTTAGAATCAAAGCAACTGGCCACATACTTAGCTGGTATTACAGTTCAAAGACTTCTAAGCATCCCATAGACTAACCTATTTCTAGGCAAATGCAAGGGAAGACCAACACTACAGACCACCAAACGTCTTACTTCTTGCCCACTACTATTCAACAACATGGGCCGAATGAACATGGGAATGAACAGGTTATGGAAATTGTTTGAGGCCACTAAAACAATTATTTCAAAACAATTATTTTTAAGATTACAAAAAAAAAAAAGGTAACTCCAAAGAAGTGCTTTCCTTTAACATTGCATTCTCTCACAAAGTTGATGGTAAGGATTTTGTTTCATTCCATGTACAAATTGGAACCCTGAATTTTAAGAAAATCTAGCACTGAATATAGATTTGCTATTTAACCATTTACAAGATAAGCAAATATGTTTTATCAATTCATAGTCTTTGAAATTATATTCCTAAAAAAGGTTTTAGAAACAATAGGTCATTTAGCAGTTCTCTCCACCACTTAAAACAGAAGCCTCATAATAACAGTGCAAAATGCTATCAATTAATATAAATTAATTTACTATACATTATATTTCTAACGTGTATAATCTGTACCACCCAAGGCATTCTCTTTCCTGCAAGAGTAATGTAAGGGATTATAAGAGCTGCATAATTCATAATTGCATGGAGAAATGCACAACAATTGCATGACTAATGTGAGAACAGTCTTATAAATGTACCATTTCATTATTGAAGTCTTTTCCTCAGAATCTAGTTTTAATGCAGTAAGAAAAGTTACGTCCTTCAAAACTTGTTCTGTTTATGAGCAAAAACATTTGTGACTGCTATTTATTTTCTTCTAGTCTGTTTTACTTAAATCCACCCTTAACTTTTCCCCCCAAACACTTGAACCTTCTACATGCACAAACTTTTCTCAAGTTTGATTAATTCAGACAGCCTTCTGTGGACAAATAATCTTGCTCATTTTATTTGATCTGTTTGCACAGCTTCATGTACACTGATGTCATCTGGGAAAAGAATGGGAAGTTTCCAAACGACTGATATAGAATCAAGTAGTATGAGTAAGTCAATCATTTTACATCTGTAGTTAGAGATTTTGCTACAGTTTGTGTCTCACCATTGAAGCATACAATGTAATTTTTATACAAAAAGAAAGATATTCTCTATCTATAATAATGGAAAAAGCAGAGCACAAAGACTAGATATTACTTCTGGGAAGTGGTTGCTGAGCTAAAAAAATATAGTAATGATAAAGTGAGAAAGCATGCTTGGAAAGAATTTTTTTTTTTAAATGCAAGCTCTGTGCAATACAAAGGGGAAATAGAAGTATGAAGCCTGAATTTTATCTTTCTTTCATTAGTCATTATAGCCATTTGCAAGATCATTTCAAAGAATTCTGTACATAGTAGTTTTAGAATAAGCCACAAATTTTGACAAAGGTGGCAATAATTCAGATATTATCAGATTACAGCCACATTAGGATGCTACACCCCACATTGAGTGTCTAGCATTTCCTGAAAAAGGGCATGCTCAGGAAAAGCATTTGGAGGTGTATTACCACAAGATCTCACTTTCTGTTCCCATTGCCACTATTCTTACCAGCAAATAGTTCTGAACGTTCAGAAAGAACTTGTAAAAGCATTCCACTCTGGTAAAAATACATTGAAATACATTAGGCATCTTCAGATTTGGCAAGCCTCTGATTCTTCATTTCAAAGCCCAAGAAAATGCAGCCATTACTAAGACAGGAGGATCAGAGTTGTACTACCGCACACTGTGCTGAAAAGGATGCAGCAGTAATTAGAGAGGTATTTTACCTGTTGTGGGACAGATCTGAGGATCTGCAAAGCACAAGGCTAGATGCAGGCTACAAAACCAGAACAGGGATTTACCACCATGAAATCAAAGAGATCAGAAAAAAAAAAAAAAAAAAGAGGAAAAATCGATTTCACTGTTTCATTCTATCCATGCAAAAAGAAAAAAGAAATCTAACTTGGAAGCGCTTTCTTAACTAAGATTTGTCTAATTTACTTTTTCATGTATATGTGGCACTGAACCAAGAGTTTGATTATCTTAGAAATTTCTAAAAATCTTTAGAAGTTTAAGAAATTACAGTTAAAGAAAGACACAAGAATCAGCAAATAATCATTCCCACTTGAATATATATGGGCTATATATATATATGAGACCATGCCTTCTGGGTAGCCAGGAATGGGTAATATCTGTAAGTAATTAGCAAAGGTACGGGCACTGTTTCCAAAAGATATCCTGTCGCGTTACATTGAGCAACATCATTAAAGTACTTTATTTTGTATCAGTATTACAGCATGTTAAATGGTCACACTGAAGCTTGCCTAACACACTCCCTTGCCTAAAAAAAAAAAAATTTCAAAAACATTTAGCTTTTACTTTATTTTTCTCTCAACCAACACACGAAAATTATCCAGAATTTCTTTTTTGAAGTTCTGAAGTCAATAATAAAGCATAGCACAGGATAATGCAAATGTGTAGTAAAAAGAAACAAGAAATTAAATTTTCTGAGATTCCAGAAGGAGAAGTTTATCACCAGAATTAAACAAATAAAACAAAGCATGATATTTTGTATACAAATATACAGATACAGACATTGTAGGTACTTCCTTGAAAACCTCAACAGCAAACATTTTAGGGAGCATTTCTTCCACAAAGGCTCACAACTCTATATGGGCAGGATATTTCTTTTCTAGAATCGAGGATTACATGTCAGTAGGTATCTGACTAGTCATGTAATGCTAATACTCTCATTGAGGAGAGAAAGAAATATTGATTCCAAAGCTATCTAATGTTTAGGTACCACTTAAATGACAGCATGTATTAGTTTTTTAACCTATTTAGAAGTTGTTGAGATTTTCTAGAGACCTTGTATGCAACTTTGCCCATCAGTTACGAGTGCAGTACTAGAGCTTCTGAAAATAGTATTTCCTCCACCTGCACTGTGCTGTTTTACACTGTCACTCAATGAAGGGAAGCTAAGACAACCAATATAAGAAAAGTCTTTTGATAAGAGACCCAAGTTCTGCAGGGGACTGCTACAATTGTGCTGACAGGTGCTATCTTCCACAGAGAAGCAGTTTGCTAGCACGTTCTGCAACAGCATTTTCTTTACCCACATTTGTAGGATGCATTAAAAATAAAGGAGACATTTGATATCAAAGTAGGGACTACAGTATAGAATGAAAGCATGTAAAATCCAGCGAAAATTATATTTACATGTCTTCATCCTAAAATAAGTACATCTTGTCCACACAGAAATGTGTGTTTTGCATTCGTGTCCAATACCACAAAGTTAGCTTTACTTTCTATTTATTGCTATTGCCATAATATGAAAAATAAACGCCATTTGTTAGGAAAGCAACCGTTACACCAAATTAACAGACATATTCTGCTCCAGGGCATGAATACAAGAAAATTGTCAGACATTAATAATGTAGACAGAGCATTTTCCTGGGAAAATGAGGATTCAATAGAACAATAGATAAATCATACCCAACTGCTCGCTGTTTGTTGTTTCACAATCTGTTGTATTTTATCGAATATGACTAGTACAAGTCTGTTACAACCATAAAAAAACATTAGTGGAAATTAATATGTAAATGACTGTAGTGCTTGTGTGGGATGCCATTTCATTAATTTGAATTCACTGACATGACTGTGTAATCTAAATTTATGAGTTTTTCAACTGCCTCTCCAAGGAGAATTCTGCATTTATTGAATTTTACTTTAGAAGTATTTTATGCATTAAATAATATTTGCATGGCAGTAATGTACACAAATGGCTTGAAATTTAATACACATAAAATACATACCAGGAATTTTGCCTGTGAGAAAACATACAACCTACAGTGCAAAAAAAAAACGCATGTAGATATTTCCTTTTAAAGCATTTATAGACGGCAATGAAAACAAACTGTTGGAACAGGGAACAAAAGCAGGTTTTGAAATTCTCAGTAAATATTGCTCATAATTGCTTTCTCAAAACAAATGCTTATCTGGTTAATCTAAGCAGTTTACAATGTTTCAAATTTTTTGTGTCAGAGTCATTTTTTTTACTAAATGCTAAAAAAAATTATTTTGCTTTTTACACTCTGCTTTTTCATCTTAAAGACTGAAAATCAGAGTTTAAGATGAAAAAGAACAGTCTAAAAAGTACCTAAATTTGAACAAGCAGCTTTGTCAATACATAAAGCAGCTTGAAGTTTAAAGCTACAATATTAAAATTTGGAATAAGCCATTGAGAAAATAATCTTATTATTTACAATTTAACACTTTTCTTTAACTAGCATCTAGATACAATGATATGAAAAGCTTTGCATAATCTTGGCTTTGACAACCTCTAGTTTCCTAGATGTAAAATGAGGTACACAAATAACATACTATCAAAAGGTGTCTGAAGCAAATACTGCAAATACAACATTTGCCTTCTGAAGAAAAAAAGCAGATGCTACAAAAGATAAAGCTTACTAAAAAATTAACAAAACCTTTACTGTTATGAAGATCTTAATTTTAGAAGTGTGAAAATTTCAGGGTTAAAAAATACTTCTGTGATCTGGAAGTTTTTTGGGTTTTTTTACCTATTAACAGCCTTTGAAAGCATTCTTTTCCCTCTGTGATTCTAAATGTTTTGACAGCACCTGTTTGCCAGTGGGACACGTGTCTGGGATAATTATCTTGCAAATACGCAATTCTGTTAAGCAACAAGATCATTCCATTACTATGTCCGTCAAAGCATTTATCTAGGAGTGTCTATGGTGCTAGACACTTCAGTCTTTTTTCAATTGAGACTTGGATCCACAAACAAAATTGTTTTGATTTGTTTTCCCCATGTATTAGCTAAGCCTTTGAATGTAGAAACCCACTTTGAAACAGGGGGCTTGGGGGCAAGGAAAGGGACAACTTGGTATCAAATTTGTTTATCCATGACACAATGACAAATATATTCCCAGCCAGCAGCGAACGTTTCACACTTGTCAAATCTTCCTGTCAGCATCCCCTACAGCTCTGCTGACTACCAGGAACACCTGTCTGCTACAAGGTCACTCTGACTCAATGTCACCTTGCAGTGAACATGCTCACACACCATTAGGATTTCAGTATCATCTTGCAGGGAATTCTGATATCTCTGTCATCACACTTATAATTGATTACTAGGTAATTATACTTTGTGAATTGTTAGTCTTACACATCACAACCTTGAATTAGTTTGTGTTGATAGCAAAGAAGCATGCACACTTGTGACACGAAGCATGTACAGACCCAATATCTGTTAGATGCAATGGCTACAGTTTATTTATTAATATCAATTCTATGGAGATAGCATTTTCTTAAATTTCATTCCACTGATTTCCTACTAAATTAATATTTTTTTTTCTTTTTTCCTTTTTTTTCCCCTCCCCCTAATTGAGGTAAAGATGTGTTTTATAGTTAAAACATTTCCACCTATTTGCTATTTAGGAAGCTATCTATTTTGTGGTAAATACTGTGTTGTGTTAAAAAAAAACCAAACAAACGAAACACCCCTATTTCCTAATGTTGAATACACATAAATTAAAACCACCATTACACATCCACAGATCTGCATTCATCTGTGAATTATAAGACCAGGTAAGAACTATAATAGAAGTCTGTTTTGACTTGACCTTGACATTAAAATGCGTGTAAAACAATGTTGTTCTGTTCCCCTGAGAAACTAACTTTTATTAGACTCCCATCCTCCAGCTGTTCTGAGACTGAAACCTTCTCTTCCTAACTGTAACTATCCTTTTCTACCCTAAGTTTTGCAAAACATAGCAAGCAATTGTCAGGAGACACACATTCCTTAGCAGCACCCAACCTACTTACCAGCCACCTCTTCCTATACTCAAGTCGTCCAAAGAAAGATTTCCTTTCTGCTATCTCATGTTTAAACTGTTCTTTCTTGCTATCCACAAATGGAATTCATAGGTCAGAAAAGCAATGGGGAATGATTCAGCTCTTCAAATGCTCAGAGGAATACCAATGCAATTGCTGTCCCTCACAGAACAATTCCATTTGTCACTGCAGAAGTCAGTGCAGAAGTTTTAAAGACCCACTCGTCTGTAAATTTTGTTAAATTATTTTCTCTGAATTTCTGTAAGCATTGCCTGGTTCTGTATATGCAAGGATAAGTATTTTTCTACTGAAAAAATGACAAGGCTTTTTTATTAGAAAAGAAACAAGACATGCATCCTAGTCTGAACCAAAACACAGCTACGAAGATACTTCAAACAAAAATATGTTAAACCTTCCCTATGCTTTGTCTGGACTTTTGACTGCTTTCATAGTATTTGTTAGTAGTTCATTAACTCCAGGCTGTTTCACTACTGATAGTCAATACCAATTAGAGTTATCAAGAGTGCAGGTACTGAAAGTCATTACAGAGGAACAATCATGGTGGGTATTGACTGCTGTGACAGACCTCTGGAAAGTGGCATCTTAAGTCTTGCTTCCATGGCTGGCTGTTTCAGTTGTCCAGCACTGACCTAACATGGATACGTAGGTACAGGCTCCACAGAGTGGAGATATTTCAGTAGAAAATAATCAAGTAGAGGGATGTTTAATGTGAACTCTTTCTCAAGTATCTTTATAATCCTCACTCTGTAGTCGCCACTCAATTTTGCTCTTGGCAATCTATATATGTTTTTAAATTAAAGTATTGCAGCTTGTTAAAATTTCCACTATAATTGTCTGAAATGTACTTCAAAAGTTATTCTTGTTCCAAGAAAATAAAGGGATGAGGAAAGAAAATGAAATCAGTCCCAGGAATTACTTATTTTGCCCATGTCTCACAGTTTCTCTCTCTCTCAGTTGGAATCTTACAATGTGAAGAGCTGAACAGCTAATCTTTCAGATACACAAGTCCATCTTCATATCTGATCCCTGTCCTCCTAAATTCCTCTTTTGTCTGCTGATTTGAGAACTACAAGCAAGGACTTACAGATTTTCTTTAGTGGGAGAAAAGTTGTGGTGACAGCTGATTTTGCTCATGACTTCACCACCCATTCTTCTGCTAAAAATCAACAGAAATACACGATAATTTAATTATAAACTGCAGCAGCAACCAATTGACCCCACCTGCTACCAGGTTTTAACAGACTCTGCATCCTGCTTCACATAATTGACAATGACATCAAATCCCATCCTTAGCAGCTCCCAGAAAAAACTGTACAATATGTACAGTCACTCAGACCCATCATATTTAAAAAAACACATGGAAGGAAATCCCACAACATTTGTAATACATAAAAGAGAATACACTCACTGAAGATTTAGCAGAATTCACAGAAATCATCACCAAGTTTCGAATTGCTCAACTGTTTAGTTTTCTGAGAAACACAACAGATTCCTTACACAGACACACAAAATAAAAATAATTCTATCTTGGCCAATCCCACATCTTCAAATCATGGTCTATCTTCAGTAAGACGAAGTCCAATAGTCAGATTTCCTCCCTAAACAAATTGATTCCATTTTCACCTACAACTATTTCACCTGCCAATACTGACTGATCCACAGCTTGCCAAGTGATAAACAAGGCACTAAATGTGTGAATAATAAAATCATGCTATAAAATACACAGATAACATTCTTATCTCCTGTAGTCCCTATTAATATGAGAAGATTAGTAGTCCCTATTAATATGAAAAGATTCAATAACTCTCTGCACTAAACTGAACCTCAAACATATCTACAGCAGTATCAATTTCTTAGTCACTGTATCCAAAAAAGAAAACCTGAAAACTACTATATATTAAAAACCCATTACAAAACCAGGAGCTTCTCAAAACACTCCCAGAAAGCTACAAAGTACAGTAAGCCCTTAGATACCACTAACATTCACTGTGTATCATACTCACCTGATGCCCAGCTCGGCAACCTCAGACCCTTAAACTAAACACATCACTCTAGAGAAAAACATCAAATCTTTCACTGAGTCATCTAAACCTCACAGTTCTGAATCTGAGGGAGACTCAGGAAACCCAGATATTCTGAGAGGTAAAAGATAAACTCCAAAGGATGCTAAAGAACCACAGCAGGGAACATTAGGATTCTGATGCTTTGTTTTTCTCACTCATCCCTGACACAATGCTTTGCATTCATCTCTATCTCCCTGACTGAAGGGACTTAATGACTGTATTGCCTCTTCTCTGGATAATATCCTTTGTCCTTCTTCCACTCCTGCTCCACAGCTAACCATTATTTTTCCTTTCAGATGATGCAGCTCAGTAAACAGATTAAACTTGTAACAACTTACAGTTGCACTTCAAGACCTCTCCTGCTATTTCAAACTTAGAGGCCCACATGCTCAAATGAAGGTCTATTTTCCAGTTATTGAAATTAGCCTAGGACATTACTATCACCTTTACAAAACTCATGAAGCTTTTATTCTTTGAAAATCATAGCTACAACGCTATGAGTGCATTAAAATATTTGTTGTTAGCATAAAGACTTTTAAGTGCTGATGTCTAGGGAGATAAATTATATAAAACCACATAGGGTTTCAAGAAGCCCAATTACTATGTTCTTTTGTCTACAGCAGAAAAAGTATTTCTACCCAGCACATAAAAGTAAGATAATTATCTAGTAGTTTAATTTAAGAAAGAGCATACAGGCCTCTTACTGCAGGAACAAGAGCAATTACTTTTGTGGTAAGTTAAATATTAGATTTGGATTGTTTTCAAACTAAGCATAATAATGTTTTACCAGCAGTTTACACTATAAAAAAGTTAAAGCAGTGTGCTTATATGCATTTGCAAGTTTAATTTTCAATGTGCTAAAACTTTACAGGTACCACAGTACAGAAATAATGTTAAACAGCATTTAACGGGTACAGTAAGTTGTGGTGGTGCAGACTCCCTCCCTGGGCCATGTCAGCCCCAGTCAACACTCTGTTCTTATTATACAAGTGCAGTGAGCTGGGACAGTCTGGCACTTTCTGATCGTGCACACTGGAGCAATGAGTTGAGATAATGTGGTACCTTCTTACCCTAGGTTAAAGTACAGCAAACTGGGATGATTAGGCACTTCCTAACTGCACCTGTAATTCCTGTTGCCTGAGAAACATACCCAGAACTCCTCCTGCCTGGACTGTAGCTCACTCTGAAGGGTACCAAGATGGCTTGACAAGAGTAATGGCCACAACAGAAAAGTACTGACCAAAGTTAATCATCTTGGGACCCTGTAAATATCAATCCTGCATGTGGCCTTTGGAGCTAGCCAGGATCACTAGGGGCTGTGGTTTGGCATCTCCCCCTAAATCAGAACACCTCTGACGTACAGTGATTGTTACATCACTGAAGGTACATTTAGGAATGTAACTAAGACCATCTGCTGGTAAAAGCCAACAAAGGGAAAAGACCATCTGCTAGGAAAAATAAAAAAAAAAAGACCATCCATCCATTGGTAAAAAGACAATGAAGGGAAAAGTGAGTAATTGGATCTCACAAAATTTCAGAGATCACTGGGTACTAAAAATTTACTGTGATGTGCAGAAGAAGAAACAACTTAATCATAGGTTAACATTTACATATGTACATGTGTCTGTGTACAATTTAACCTTTATATTTTTGTATATGTGCATTTGATTTAATCTCTATATGTAACTGTGCATGTATTTGTGTGTACAATTTGACTTAGCAAACTGTCATATCTCTTGTGAGTCTTACCGCTCCCTATTCTTTAACCAAGTTGCTATGTTTATTTTGTAAATTTTGTTAAATCATTCTGATAATTGACTAATAAAGCATTGTTAAAAATCATACCATTTAATCCTGTGATTTACCATTAACAAATGTTAATCCAACTGTTGTGTAGGATCCCCTTCTTCCCTGTACCCCTTAATTCAATTTCCCTTTTCTTACTACATAGCAGAAGTACACAAGTGAAACTTGCCATCAAATTGAACCTTGACAAATCTCTGTTAAACATTGTTTAATGAATTTGATTGAATTTAACTATGTCAAATTATCATTCTCACTAAAATATATTGCTGCTTTCCTATTCTGAGTAAGCCGTGTTCAACTCAGTTTGCCACAAGGAGTATCCTACATCACTGTTTTGTGACAAATGATAGAAGTGGTTTAAAACACTCCTCCACAATACAAGTACACTAATAGTTTCATTACACAATTAATTATGCAATTATAAGGTATAACTTACATATGCATGTAAACTACATATTATAGAGGTAATGAATACAATTTGTTACTGGTTTCTCTACTTGCTTTCGTTAAGCCAAAGATACTACAAGCATGTTAACAAACCACAGATTAGTTTGCTAATAATGGTTGTAGTTTTGTGTGAGACTATTAGAGTCACATTGTACTTTTTACGTAAGTCATGTTTCCTTTAGTTTAATCATTTTCATTTGATTGTTTACAAGGACAGAACCAGCTAGAAAACAACCTTACTGAACTGTTCAGTTTTCATGTAAGAGATCTCAATCACATGAGAAATTCTAAAGTATATAGGCAATACTAGGAGTTGAACACTACCAAACACAACATCAATTCAGTCACACAAGAACAATTCTATCTGTATGAAGTTTGTGCTACACAAAGTGTAGAGATATGAAGCGCTACAAAGATTTCATTTAAAAATACAAAACCTACACAAAGTTTTAAAAGGTAGCTTTACTCGTATAATACTAAAAAAACTATTGAAAGTGGAGAAATTGACAGGTCTTCTAATATACAAACTGTTTATTGCTTAATCTAGAATACTTTTTTAAAAAAAGGAAAAAGCTTTAGTTATTTCATATATCTTAGTTACTACTCAGTATTATTTCCCCACTTTCCCTATTTTGGACATAATTATCTTCAGGCTGAAGTCTGGCATATTTTTCAAAAACCTTAATCTTGGAGAGCTATAGCAAATCAAAATTTGAAGGGGAGGAATTGGGTTGATTTTGGTGCTCATTTAATTTAAAAACAAAAATCCATTGAAGTTACTGTTCTCAAAGTCCTTGTTATGTCTTCCAGAAATCTCCACAGGCCATTAAGTCCATGATGTGGATTATTGCCTTCAGGTATTAAAACCAAACTATTAAAATATGCTATTTTATTTACCAAAGTAGAACCAACACTAATTTTCTTCAGTGAAGATTTCACAAGATTTTGGTCTGTCATTTTAATATTTATTAAGTAGCTAGATTATCCTACGAAACCTAACAGACTAGAGACAGCCATCACAGTCCAGTACTTGAATAATAATCCATGAAATAAAACATACTGATTCAATGGAATACAGCTCACTATAATCTGTTAAATTCAACAGGGAGAAAGTCCACACACACAGAAGTATAGTATAGTGTAAATGCCCTAAAAAGAAAGACAATGTTGCTACACAGATTTTCAAAGGAAAGGTACAGAGAGATTATCTAGAAATCGAGCTACACTATTAAATGAGGCTTTCCAAAGCAGAAGTAAACATGTGGATTTGCTAAAATACTTGGAAACACTATTGGCAGGGGGGAGGGAGTTGATATGGTTTTGTACAACTTTGGAAAATCTAATTGTTGTCACTCATGCTTATGTTCTGCTCAATCTCACAGTATATTCTGCTCCAAACAGAAGCATATCTGACAGATAGGCTGGCCAGTCTCAGACATTAACAGTTACCTAACTGCAAATATCTTAAACACTATGCACCTCTATTATTCCTAATAGAGAAAGATAATGTAAAAAAAAATGAAAAAAACAAACAAAAAAAAAAAAACACACCACAAAACAGTTTAACAGTTTAGAGGAAACTAGGAAACTACAGAACAACTTCTTTGAAGATTAGGAATAACCAGAATATTTTTTTGCACAATATTTAATATCCTCACCTCTTTAGGTAACTCCTGGTTAAAGCAAGAGAAAGAAAATTAAGGAACTATTACTTGAAAGTCTTTTCCAACAAAATTTGGTTTTCTTGGATAGAGAGGACAAGAGAATCTCTTGTTGTCATCAGAACTAGCGCTAACCCTTTGTAGCTAGTGGGGATCTCAAAATTTTGTCCAATTTTGTTACAATATTTTACCTGTGACTGACTCTAAATATAAATTAGAGAGAACATCCAGCAAATTAAAAAGGAAATTCATACTCAAGAATATAGTTCAAAGAGCACTACCTACTGCATCAGCAATCTGGACAGGAGAAAGTGAGCATTTTTGGACAGAGTTAACATCATCCTCAATATACCTAGAAGCAATAAACCAAATCTATAGCTTGTATGAATCAGCACAGTTCCATTTTTTAAACTAACAACAATTTGTACATATATAGCATCATATTTCCTTGCGTACTCACAGGGAAAGAAATTTAAAGACCATGGGAGACAAGGCAGTTCATTGATTTTCAGTCCAACTTTTAAACGTTTCTGATGTTCACAAAGCCCTGCAGGCACCTCAGTTCACTCAGTGCTAAAGTTTCTGTTGCTAAAGCTTGCAGAAGAAAAGAAACCTTTATCCCAGAATACCCTATGGCACTGAAGTCATGACATACTCCTGGCTATCAAATCTCCTCTGCCAGAGAAAGCGTGAGCTGCAGCTCCCCACAAGGCAGGGAACCATTAGTGAAAGAGGGAAACAGTACTACTTCACTCCCTTTTTACCCATCCTTCTTCCATTTTTGAAAGGTGGACTTCCCTTTAAAAACATGAAAGGTTTAAAGCCAAATTTTAGGAACTTGAGAAAACAGATGCTACCTTGCTGTTTAGACTAGATGCCCAAGTTCCCACTATTTAAATACTTATGACATTAGTGACCCATTTAAATTCTTGCCTATCTATTGTGGCAGAATGCTGTATCTCAATCCTGGCCCTTCTTCACATAGATTGCATATAAAAATTGAATATTTAATTTCACTTGGCAAAGGATATCTAAAGATTATAATTTAAATGCATATTATAATGCTTCAATCATTGTCTGAATCTAAGTTAAATCTTGCAAAGATCCGAATATAGACCTGAACATTCTGGAATATATTGCTTCCCCCCCCCACTGACATGCTCCCCTGGCATTTTTAAAAAACTGTATCTGAAATTTTCTATTGAAATGAAATTTAATCACAATACGCATTTATATGCCTTACACCGCTGACCAGATTATTAACCTAAAATATTAATCAGAAAGCAATATCTCAAAGTCCCTCTGACATGTCAGAGTCCCAGATTGAGCCTCCTATCTCAAGCAGAAATTGGAAGACTGCTGAAGCATTTACAGGTCTCAAAAGTATTTCAAAACTCATGGACAAGGCAAAGCCTTCCCAGTACCCCAAGCCCATCCCTGAAAACCCCAAGCAAAGAAAAAGCCAAAAGAAAACTACAAGCAGTATTGTGGGTAGCTGTGACCCATGTCTTGAATTAATACAGATAAATTTGAAGTATATTGCTTCTTGGATTAGATAATAGCTGGATTTTGGACAGAATTCATGTGTGTATCTGTGGATGGGTTCCATATAATTCTGAAAGGCCAGAATAAGATTACAGCTTGGGAGTGATGTGTGTAACTGTTCATCATTAAACAGGGAATAAACTAATGCAATGAACTGTAACATAACTTTCATATGCAACTTTAACATGCACTCCACCTTGCTTTACTTACGCATTTATACCAGATGAAACCTCCACAACAGAAAAAAAATAGGGTGCAAAAACATAACCACTGATTCTGCATGACAAATTCAGAGGTGTCCCAAGTGCTAGTATACCTATACCTCAAGCTAGACAGCAAGATGAAGTTTAGAAATTTACCTAGTTATATATTTTACAGATAGAAATCAGAAATTATTATCAAAGAGAGCCAGCAGTTACAAATTTCCTTAATTTCCTGTGGCAATAAGGCACATTTCATTTTTAGTGCCTGTTTTAATAAACAGTAACCTAATTTTTTTCAAATAATTTGATGTGCATAAATTATGTCCTGCCTATGAGGCAGCACAAATTCAGTCAAAAGTATAACCCAGGTGTCACATCAAACATAATCATGAAAAGATTCAGTGTTTTGGTCAGAAATAGAACTCTAAAACATACTGATTCACATCCAATCTCTAGTAAATTTAGCTATGACTTGTTTAATTTTCTGTGATTTCATTAGAGTCATAAGATAATAAAGACAGTGCATCTCTAAAAGGACTAATGTACTGGCTCTATCGGAAAACTTTTATCCACACACCTCCCAGGGTATGCAGTAAGCATTTATTAAAAAATAAATAAATCAGACTTCGTTATCACTCTTTACTTGCAAGCAAAGCAGCAGAATAAGATAAAAGATATGACTGCGCCAGGAGCAATAGTAAACAAGTTATCACCTCCTCAGAAGTTCTCCTTCCAAGCTGCTATTTCTTTCTTTCTTCATTACGTGTAAGAAGTTCTCAGTAATGAGCAAGCACTGGCCTCAAAATTAGCCTGACTGAATATCTGAAGTTGTCTTTTATGATCCTACTTGCTGGTTTAATTATTAGAAGCACACTTGAAGAACAGTTTATTTAGGATCCATCATCATTTTACCACGATGAATTTCTGAAAAATAATACCAGCTAACATGAATTAAAAACTGGAGATAATAGTGTTCCTTAGTTTTGTGAACTTTCTGAACAAATACTCAAATATGTAGAAGAGGTAATGAAAATATCCTTCAACTGGCACATACAACATGGCACATTCCTTAGAAGTTCACGTTTTAATGTTAACAAAAATATTTAGATAATCTGTTTGCATGTGACATTAATATATACCTATAAATCCTTAATGACTCTTAAAAAAAATAAATATCAACTTTATCAGGATAGAGATGATTATACTACAGCTACTCTGGCTTCACGGATGTTTTGTAAGCAATTTCTGAAACCAGAGATTTACCTCAACTGACCTTAAGCATCTGAAGTCGACACATGTTTTATGCTAGAGATCTAAATCCCCCCTTAGTGATAGAAAAGAGAAATACCTTCAAAATTATTCATGCACCTTTAATTCACAATCTTGCAGGCTGATGAATTAACCCCTGAAGGTTGTATTCTCTCTCTGTTGAGTATTACAGGAGCCTAAATGACTACTTCTAGATGTCTAAAGCTACTTAAGATGGATGCCATCTTTAATGATCTGAATGCCATTGCCTCTAGTACATCAACTAAGAAAAACTAAATTTTTGCGTACCGATTGCCACTGGCAAAACTATCTGAAAAGACACAGCAAATAAGATAACATAGAATGATTTATCTTGTGATCCAATAATGCCTGGAAGCACACAATTTATATTGTAAGAAATGCACATCTTTTGTTTTTTTTCAGACCGTACTTTCAAGACCTTTGATGTCTACAGTCTCCTCTTCAGTATGGTATTGCACAAATGTTAAAGTATAAAGTCTCTTTCACAAAGGAGTGGGTGCCCACCATCACAGATAAGAATCACTGCCTTCTATTTGAGTAGAAATACTAGTACTCTCTTCAACAGCCAAACCAAAATACGTGGGGCAAAGAAGTTTACAAACTGAATGCGTGTCAGCAATGTAATGTTTTTATAAAGAAATGTGTCTAATCCCTTAACATGGATATTTTGGAACACGCTGGGGAAAAATAACAAGATCATGGGACCAAATTGCTCACAGATTTGACCAACATCATAAATAAAAGGGTAAACAGTGTAAAATGTCAAGGAAGACAGTGATAATCAAAGTGAAGAAAACTCCATAATGTACCAACAGTATAACACAGTTATAATGCTTTTTAGCTTCTTAGAATGAAGGTGCTGTCTTTATTTAAACCCAGGAAAACAATACATTACCAGCAAAAATTATTCCTGTCAATAGCAAACCTGGGCATAATAATTATTTGTCTTACCAGTAGCAACAAACAATCTATTTTTTTAGATTACATGTAATCTGTTCAACTCCAGGCTGGATGGGGCTTTGAGCAACCTCATCTAGTGGAGTATGTCCCAGCCCAGGGCAGGGGGTTGGAATCAGATAACCTTTAATGTCCCTCCCTTCCAAACCACATCATTTTATGATTCTATACAGCATGGAGCAAAGTTTCCACTGTATTCAGTACTAATAAATTCTCAAGTTAAATACTGCATCAAATTTTCAATACTACAATTGCAAAAAATTTTGGACAAACTGCAGAGAATCCAGAGGTCCAGAGAAGAGCAGTAAGAACAGAGGTCTATAAGTGTCATTTACAGCAAAATTATAGAAGTAGTTGGGTTTAATATAACAAGATAATTGAAATAATTGAAATAAAGACTAAAAGACTTGAAAACTTCACATAAACACAAAAGTGCTGTAAAAAAAAAATAAATTGTTCTTCATTTCCATTGTGGATTGGATAAAAAGCAATGGGCTGCAGTGGCACCACTAGATATTAAGACAAAAAGTGAAGTAAAAACATTTATATTTGTAAATAAAGTTTGAAACAGTGTGCTTAGGAAGCTAAGGAATCATTAGATCAGCATATTTTTCAAAGAAATTTCCAGTAGTAGTTTACAAACCAACATAACCACTAGCCAGGTCAGATCACCTTACATCATCCCATTCCCTCACATCACCTTACATCACTTGCTTCTTTCCTTCACCACCCAGTGAGAAATGCCTGCTTCTATTTCACCCATTTCATTCTAGATCCTTTCTCTAGATACTGTGTCAGGCACCATAGCTTCTAGAGCCCCCCATGTCCCCAGTTTCTTGGCTTTTTACTTCTCCCATCTCTCATACAAGAATAATTAACAATTATGCATCAGCAGTGTCTACAGCTATGTATATATCAGGAGTCTCTTGGACTTGAGGTACACCTCACTGTTTCAGTAACCTTTAATTATATGTTCTCTCTCAGTCTCTCTAGACATATTTTGCTACATATCTATGAATGCAATTCTACCAATGGGTGACCTTTCTTTCCAAAGCCTTGTTGTGGCTGGAATTTGAAAGAAACAGATTTTCCTCAAACATACATCAATATGTTTGATTGATGTCGGCTGATCTACTGAGTTTTATATATAAACCTTCTGTACAAAATCTGAAAGCATCTGTAATATGTCACAAAAAATTGCAGGCTTCTTCAGACCACCAGTATACAAAAGTCTGTTTAGATTTCCAAACCTTTTAATAACTGCCAGAGCTTCCTATATTTGAGTTAATTAAATTAATGCTTTCATATTAAGATCTGGAAGCCTTCACAGCCATTCTTTATCTTCATTATGTGCTTGTCTTCACTAGAGGCATATCCTCTAATTGTGAACCAACTGATTATATGAAACAAATAGCTAACTCCAGAAATAGATAGCCATACTTATGGTTTACTTTATCTTGAGATGGTTTATTTGTGGAATTTCATTCCTCAGCCACTTGCAGGTGTAATTAATTCCAAATACCACACAACGATAGTAACAGTTGTTTAGATAAGAATCAGATTTAGGGTTTTAATAAGACATTCTTCTAGGTATTACAAGAAACATAAAATAGTTTAACTGTGAAAATAGTAATCCTTTGGAAAATACAGACCTAGCAAAGCAACCAGTAATTGGAATCAAACTTTTCCTTTATCCAGCAGCATACAGAAGTAAATCAGAATCAGAAGTATCCTCCTGTTCTCAGCTATGGTCTTACATAAAGGGACATGGACGGTTTCTGAAAGAAATATTCTTAGGATGTTGCCTCAAACAAACACCCTGAAGCTGAAGAGTAACTAAGACCCCCAAACTGAGCAGATCAACCACCTCTAGGCTGCTATTAGAAAGACCATCACTGATTATTTTTTGGATCCAACAACAACTTTTCACTGGACTTCAGAAAAAAGATGCATGCTTTCTGAATCCTAAATACTATCAGATGGAAGACAAGTACACTACAAGTGAATAATTATAGCATTACTAGACACGTCTGATATTTTATATTATGTGTAAGGTACTGCTTGTTATATATGTTTTGCCCTTAACTTCTAAGGTCATTGCACATGATTTCCTGAATTTAGTTCTTAATCCTTCTTCAGGATTTTTGGCCACCACTCACATGAATTTGGCTCTTAGCCCCAATAGGATGCCAGTGCAAAAGGCCATGTATTGTGCTTTACTTTTTAATAGAATGAAGATATCAAGTATCAGCATACAATTAAAACCTCAAATGATTACTGCCTCTTTTTTTTTCCTGTGTTGTTTACTGTTTGCATATGGAAGCATGTATTTAAAATCCATTAAATTCCAAGACTTAATTGGATTAAACCTGAAAGGACATATTGATAATTTAATTTAAAGAAATATAGAAGTGCTGTTATTTTCCCAAAACCAAGCGTACTGAAAGGTGAGTGCTGCAATTAGACAAATAATTCAATTAACTATTATGCTTCAATAACATTTGTTATTGATCTTAAGTAATTCCCAAAATTATTCAGCACTATTTTTATGGAAAAATATCAATTGCAAGAAATACATATAACTAATGTACATTAATCAATTCAACACTTGCTAAACTCTAATAGGACTTTTTTAGTTGGATTAGAATTAAAATATGAAAACACTATGGCATAAATTTGTGAAATTAATATAAGGTATCATATACTCTCCAAGCTGAAAGGCATCTGGGATCATTCAAGTAAAATCTTACCAGATAGTCCGCAAGTTTTGCCAGCCTTATCCATTCCTAGCAGGCAATGATTATGACAAAATAGACAATTTTAATAATCTGTCTGTTTATACTTATAAATAAAAACTGATTTATTGTATGTTATATATTCACAACATGGCTGCTTCTTATTGCCAACTGAACTTTAGATAGCAGTACTTATGTGCTCAAATATGAAAAAAATAAGATTCCTGCTTCAAAGAACCGATAAAATTCTATCACTGTAACTCAATTTCTGTAGTGTACTGGAATGATACCGAGTAACTAATTCATTTTCTTGTAGATTCTTTGAAGTCAAGAAGTGGTAACAGTTGATGCAGTAATCAGGTCTCAAATTCAAAACTTCCTGCACCCAGAATCACAAATTCCAGTTTTCTCTATCTTTGAACAGTTCTACTTTGCTCCAGTTCAGTAATGATAAAATTGCTTCTACCTCCTACACTTGTGCAACCATCTCCAAGGCCATCTGTTTACAGTGTGTTAAGCACTTACAGGTAGCTTAGCAAACAGAATCAAACCTGATGATGGGCAACTACAGATTAGCCACTAAATTACCAACTGAGACTTGAAATGTAAACAAAAAGGTTGCTCTTTGTGGCCACAATTCAGCTAGTGGACTGGAAAGTGGTGGAGGGGAAATGTTATCCCACTGCTGAAGTCAAGTCACAGAAGCCTGTGCTTTTTTGTACAGACATTTCATCAGGCAGCGTGTTTAATCTAGTTGAAAACACAAATATCTCTTTTAAACTTCTTGTTTCTATTTAAAATTAAGAAAAACCAAAATTCACATCTGATACAGTTAGTGTTAAAACAGATACACCAAAACACACAAGTATGATACTTTCCACAATTAATAATTTATGGTACCTTTTATAAAAGAGAATAAATAGATTTGTTTATTCAAAAAATAAAACAAATTGCTGCTCCAACTTGAAACCATTTTAGTTTTGTCTAAGAGATGAAAACGTAACCGAAAAGCCACCCCCCTGCCTTCCACATCCATTATCTCTGTCAGGCTAAGAAAGTTCTGCGCAGATAAAGCACGTGCCTGAGTTAGCACTTTCAAATATAAAAACCCAGGACTGTACCTTTCAGTACAGAACTGCTGCCTTGCCCTGTCTCCTAGCCTGATGTTTCTGCACACAGGCAACACAGCCAGCTGCATAAGACTACCATGAAACAATGCTTCAGGGCACAGCTATTCTTGTGAGGTCCCATTCAATGCTCACCAAGAGAGAAGGCGGCTGTTTTGAGACTCATCCATGCTTCAAGAATCCCTGGATGTGCCTCCTGCCTCCTGGGGCCATCAACATCCAAACTAAAAAAAATTTTGTCTTTCCAACATTCTTAGTGATCCTGGAGGACTAGTTCCATACATTGCCAGAAGCAGGGGAGGAGAAAAAGATTCAGAGACTCAGTGTTTGTTTATACCAATGGAGACCCAAAGTCTCATAATGAATTAAAGAGAAGTTCATTATTAAAAATAGGATAGTTTTAGTAACATTCTGAAGTTGATGTGCCATTATATAACATACCTTTTGTAGGAGACAGGCTATATTTTGTTCCTTATCATTCCATTTATTTTACAGGTACCAATCATTCAAAATATTGGCCTTGAATAAAATATCACATTGATTGACCCAGTATAGCAGCATTTCATTTATATTAACAGCTGAGACATTTACCACTAGCTGAAACAGCATTCTCTAGGTTTTACTATCCTCATTGTTTTACAGGTACAGTGGTATAAAAAAGTTAAAGTATAGACCAATACAAACATTCAGCCATAGAGATTTGTAATAAAAATATTAATACTGATATGAATAGAGGGTTAATGGGAATGCAGAGGAGTAGAAGGAAACAACAAAAAAAGAATTACAAAAAAAGGTTTATATGAATGCACGTACTGGTGAAAATTACATTAACAGGCCTTAAAGACCCTCCGTGGGCAGCTTCATAGCACATACAAATCAGAAAAACAAAGAACAGGCTAAGATGAGGAACAGTCTACTGTGGATTAAACAAAAGATCTGCAGATACAAACTACTAAAAGGTGATGGTGGAAGGTAAAGAACAGGGTTGGAGTCACCCAGATAAGGAGACAAGAGATAGTGAGTACCTCCTAAGGATTTACAAAAGTGGGATGGGATGGTGAGCAAAAAGATCACAATCACTGTCAGCTCCTAAAGCGTACAAAAGGCAAATCCCAAACAAGTACATAGTCACCAGCCTGAGAGAAGCAGACGTGGAGAGAACTCAGTAGTTACACTGTTAGTATAAATATGACTACCATTCAGGTGTACCAAAACTAAGTTTAACAGCATTAAAGAAAAAAAAATATAGATATTTATAGTTTAAAATATTTTTTCAATATTATCAGAGTGACTGATGACTCATGAATGCACATTCACAATATTCATCTTTATTTTCTTCCTGTCTCTTTGTATCTGACCTTTTAAAACAGCATGCAGCATATACTCCTTTCAAAGAGCTAGACAGATATTGTATGCTGGTGTACAGACTGCATATAAATCACTTAACTTGAAACCAAGCCTTCTGGTTGAATTTCAAAGTCCTGATCTCCTTCTATGCCACTACATCGTAAAATTGCTTTTTAAATACCTATTAGCATATCTCTGCTCAACTCCGGTATGCTCACAGCAAGAGATACCAGTTTTTGTATTATCATCTCAAATTAAGTCTGAAACTTGGCAGACGGGTGGAAGAAGGGAAAGAAACATAGTGCCCAGTCAGTCCTGGGGTTTGTTTCTGACTTGGCAGTTGTGGCACTTCCAATGGAATGCACACCCCCAGTCCTCTATTTAGTCCTTCCATGGGAACCATTTTGCTCCATCCCTCTTTGCAGAAAGTCTGAACACCCAGGTGATAACACCCCAGCTCAGTAAATGAAGCCTTAGTAGATTCAGCTGCATTTCACACCTTGATAGAGGTTTCCATTCCAGTGCACATCAGTGCTTTCAAATAGCTAAGGCAGGAAACAGGTTGTGAATTAAAAAAAAAAAAAAAAGCCATTTCTGTATTTTCTAACACAGTGAAGAAGAAAAAGATTGAGATACCAGATCATATTTAACCTTAATTTTGCACTTCTTTGCAAGTTTCGTAGATCACTTTTATCCTGGCTTGCCATACCATACAGTTCCAGAGAAGAGAGAACTGCACTTTGCATATAACTCTCAAACAGCACTTCCAGTTTACAAATCAGTCTCTCAAAAGATACTTTGTGGTCTTATGCCTGAGCTTCATAAAGCTGATTGCTATCTCCAGGAAT
>NW_008626080.1:49480-63896 GCF_000691845.1 Merops nubicus
GCCAAGTGGTAGTTTTCAGTAGTACATTCAAATTTCAAAAGCAGGAGCTGAACACAAGCCATTTTCTCATCCTTTTCATTTGCATTTCCTCCAACAGGAATTACCCATCAGAACAACGGAACCCCACTGAACCCCTTGTCTTGCCATGCTACAACAAACATGAGAAACAAAACACCAAATAGCAGTAATAACACAGATGGTTTTTTTTCCTCACTAACTCATTAGAAGTAGAAACTCAATTCCATGGATAAGCTGTGCGAGGATATACCGCCTAAGCACAAAGATAGGAAATTTTCATACCTACCCAGCACATAACTGTTTCAGTGCATCCATTGTCCAGCATGTTTAAAAGACACAAAAGGAAAATAAAACCACTTTTTTTTGCAACCAAGCAAAATGATGAAGGCATGACTGTTCAAACAACTATTTTACACCATTTTTCTCTGAAATACTTTAAAATATAAGAACAGCCACACTCAACCTGATCAAAGACCTCATCTAGCTTGGTATCCCACCTCTGACAGCAGTGAGAAAGAGAGCTGCCTTCAAAAGCATTTAACACAGGGAAAGCCTATAGCATGTCTGGTGTCCCTCTTGACCCTATAGTCTCCCAGCCTCCAACTGTTTTTATCTCAATGAATTTCGGAGGCAGACATTATTTTCCTAAAATTCCATTCAATCTGTAAAACTTAAACCAAGTGTGGTGTTTCATCACACTGATGTCTTGTCATGCTGATTTCATCCTTGATATCAAAAGACAGAATATTTTCACTATCTCAAGCCAAACAACCAGCCAAAAGAAAGTGTAATGAGAGAGGATTTTAGTTGTCAGAATTAACACTTTTATTTAGAATTAGCTTGACAGAAAATTAACAGTTGCTATTTGAAAATAAAACCTGAAGCAGTTATATTTTTCAATGTGATCAAAATAAATATAAAAATTAAAGATCACTCAGGATTTAATCATCTCCTTTGCACAGCTGACAGTAATCATAACCATAACATAAATAATTTGTGTATACAGGCATATAAAGAAAGCACTGATGAGATTCACTATTAGAGTACTTCCGTTACACTTCATTTAAAGTCAAGTCCAGACTGAAGCACATTTCAGCCTATAGAGGATCATTTTATCTCTGGACATCAGAATCATATTCTGTGGTCCACTGCTCTGCAATAAACAGGTGTTTGAATACACCCTATGCTACAGATAACATTAAATATGCCTCCTGGGATTTACAGGACATTGGTTCCTAATGAGCAAATTTAATACCATGGCAAAATACAGAATGTGTGAGATAACACATAGAAAATAATGCAAAAGGACTAAGATTATTCATGCATCTTTAACTATACTTGACATTTACTATGGACTAAAACTATACCAAGAAGCAAGTATTATACAGTGTGTCTCAGTATTATGCATTGTAGAGCAATAGTTATGTATAGAGGAAAAAGATAAAATATGTTGGCTATTCTGAAATTCTTATCTTCAGAGAAAAAAGGCATTTTAATTTATAAATGAAATTCACTTCATGGTCACAACTGCTATGGTCATAAAGTTAAAAATAAATATAGCTAAGAGGATCAGGAATAAGAAAATTAATCTTTTCAGCATGAATAGATGAGTGCAGTCCTGTAAAGACTGTATTGTAAGAAAATAAGTGAATTCCTCAGCTTGGAGTAATGTTCACAGTCCACCTGAGCCACTGGCAAGACACAGCAGAGTTTAATTTGGCCTTCTCCAGCAGTTATCAAGCAGTTGCTCAGCCTTTTTCCAGTGTGCAGAATCTGGAATATATTCAGAAATTACTTCTGTGTGTTTTTCCATGCTTCTTAAAATAGTATTTGGAGAGTTTTATGGGGTTTCCATAGTAGTACGAATGCCAGGTTTTAGGTTTTGCTTACCTTAAGCATAATTTGTGTAAGAACTTAATGTATTTTTCAAGATTTATGAACAAATGTTTTCAAAACTGCACCCCTAAACACATGTTTTAGGAAATGTTCATATTATTCTAGACTGCTGCCAACAAGTGACTGAGAGCAATATACATAAACTGCACCACAGGTCCAGAAAAAAATAACTAGCATCCAATATCATAAAAATAACACTTCTTCAACTCAGTTTCCAGATAAAAATGTCTTTTGCAAAACCTACGATATGAAATTCAACTATTAAAGCAAGTGATTTATATGCATATAGAACAAAAGCGTATCAAAGTCTAATACATAGTTATGTCAACAATATTTTAGCTGTCTTTAATTCAATATTTTATTACATCTTTTGCTTTATAGTCTGAGTAAAGAATGACAAAGCTACTTCACATCAGTACTGTAGCATACATCCATTATACACTATTTCATACTTTGCAGGTTTACGTCTTTTGAGAAAGCTGTTACACAGCTCCTCTGCGTATCCCATTTGATTTATTAATATAAAGCAGAATGTGATTAGACGACCACATTTCAGTGAAATAACATTCAGGTATATTAGCGCTAGTTTCATTTCAATAAAATGAAAGTTGACATGACAGCTTTCCTTCTGTCATATCAAAAAACATCTTTCATAGCTGCACATATTACTACTTTATGAGCTCACCTACTACATCTGTAAGGCACTCTCTGTATCACTTTTCTGCATGGATCCAAGCCTTTGCAAGTGTGATTAATGTGAATGCAGCATGCAGGGCTGACTACAGTCATTTGTGTGCCAGTATCATTGCTCTGTACTCCAGATCTCCAAGGATGCTGTGATTAGATTTGAGCTCAGAAAAATCTGTTGTTGAAATGTGAGTTTATTCAGTATTGCATCATCTAGACACTGCTCAGAAACTTCACGATGTCCTAAAAAATGAGGACCATTCTAACGTAAATATCCTACAAAGGAAGTTTAGGAAAAGACTTCATTGCAATGATATAATTAAGTTGTAAACTACAGTGCAAGATTTCAGTAGGGCACGAAACCTGAAAACAAGGACACTTGTCTATTTACTTCTGTTTAATTACAATTAAAAATTCACATCAAGACCCCCTGATGGGGAAAGAATATACTTATGTTCAGTCTGTTCAGAGAAGTCCCAATAACTATAGGGGAAAAAAGTGGTTTTGTCTTCAGATTTGCAATTATAGACTGCAGTCAATTAGATTCTGTGTTTAGGTAGGAACACAAGACACATCATTTAGTTGGGAGATACTTCTAGTAGATTGTCAAATGAATATTCATTGCTAACTGATTTAAAACTTATTGCTCTGACCTCATAACTGTAATTATAAAACGTGTGAAAGCAAGAGAAAATATTCAGTACAGATCACTGAAAGGAACTGCATGGACTGTGACCAAACAATCATTATAGGACAACACATAGTATATTGTTAATCATAAGAAACACAGTTTAAAAAAAAAAAAAAAATACAAACCAACGACACACCACAACCCACAGTTACTTCATTTAAATGTGATGGACTGAAAAAATTTTAAAATATAACAGGATGACTATAGCAAACAGATGAGGGATAACTTAGAAAGGCTGGGACTGGTAAGGAGAATTCTTTTTAGAATTCTTAATTTTTTTAAGGATTTTCTTAAAGTTTTTATTTAATTTTTTTTTTTTTAGTTTGTGTCTGTAGATAACAAAACCTTTTGTTTCTACTCTATTTTATGATTCAGGTAATTTCCTGATACAGTTCAGTAGCTTTTTATTACCTCCTGAAACTCAGCTTTCAATGAGAGTTTAGTCCTGAAAAACAGCAAAAGAATATATACACACTGGCAAAAGTAATTAGATAAAATGGCAGTTCTGAGAGCTGCATGCCTCTTCCTTGTTACTCCTTTTGCCAACACAGATGTCTTTCTGTATCCAAGCTACTTCCTGGCTCTCTGGTAAGTCCTCATGACAGAATGTTTTAACTATTTCCATGGAACAAGGCAACAGAAAATTAGATATGGACCATTTCACACACTTCTTTGTCACCTCAAGGTTTCACTGTCTGTATTTTAGAGCCATGAGAATTCGCAAGTAACTGGCAGACTACAGAACACCTTAAAATGCTGTTGCCCGATTTTCTGACTAAGGGTAAACTATTGCTTTAGTCTTCTGGTCAAATTTGTCCTGAACTGCTTTTAGCTAACCCCATAGGGCTTTTATGAGATTTTTGGTCCAAACAGAACCATCTGCTGCAACTGTCTTGTCAGAAGGGACTTTTAATGCTCAGCTGACGAGAAATCCCAGTCACGGCCAGTTTCTGACTTGTTACCAACTTACCAAGGTATTCAAAAGACTGCTCACAGTTCAAGTTATTAATTTAAACAAAGCCACAGAAAAGAAAAAAACAGAAATAATTGCAAGTACCATAATGGTACATAACATTTCAGACTTCTCTGGAAGAAAGATGGGTTTTGTGTTATTAAAATGGCTGAGTAGAAAAATTATTGGATTAAAGCTGTGCTTCTGTTAGGGTAAACTACTCTTTTTTCCTAGGGGCATATCTTTTATATAGATTGCCCTTTATTTATCAGAAAAAAAAGGGCACAATTAAAAGTTAAATTCATTATTTATTTACTATTCAACTCCCTTCTGAGGCTTTCTGTCTGCTTGTTTGGTTTTCAACCAGCGCTAATTACCTTTTTCCAGATCAAATTACTCCCCACTTTATTCCTGGCTCCCTTAACCCAGGCTACTGAAGCCCATCCTTGCCTACCACTAGTAACATGATCTGGTACTTCATTCAGAACAAAATCAATATGCATTTGTCATTGCAAAATAGTAAGAAAACAATTGGGACTGAGCATACTTTAGCTTAAATTCTGTACACATACATTTTCATGCCACAGGTTTTATGGTAGAAATATCAGGTTAACAGCAGTTTCCTATACATTTATATCTGCACTATCCTCCTGTAATCTTCCAAGCCATAAAACTCCCTGTATTTTAGAACTGTAGACTGATACTGGTTGGAAAGGACATTAGGACATCTCTGCTCAAACTATGCCCAGCAGAAAGGTCAGTTTTTTGGGGGCATTATCCAATAAGGAACTTCCCAGGATGTCCCAACCTGTCCCAACGCTCAGCCTCCTACTGATGAAGAAAATATTGCTTGCTTCTGTATTTTCAGGTCAGCTCAAGAAAAGCTCACTTCCCCTCAAGAAAAGCTACTTGTCTTAATTCTAATGAATCTCAGATACCCTTAATAAATCCTCAGTTCCTGGAGCTCTCTCTCAGTCATGTGTGTAAATTAATCTCCCAAATTTGCAGCAGTTGATTATCTTGGCAGAGCCTCCTACTAAGCCTACCCTGAGGTAGAACATAATATGGCATCTATGCCCTCTAAGGTTTACCTGAGGCTCCTACTAGCTCCTTTCATTTGCTATTGATTTATTTTGCAGGTACCCCATGTAGCTTTTTGAGAAAGAAACAATTAATAACTCAGGAGCATTAAGAGAAAGAAAAGAACAAAACAACAGCTAAAAAAAAAAAAAAAAGCAAACAAAACCACACACACAAAACCTCAACAGAAAATCCACTTCAACATGCCCTACTAGAAAATTCTCAAGATAGTAATTGTGCCTACTGCAGAAAGGATTTTTTCTTAGCTACTTTAAGAGACCCATTCTCATGTAGTACTTCTATAAATTTTGATGCCTTTCTGTAACCATGACAAGTTTAAGAGAAAGGACTAGAAGCAAAATGCTTTTAGTAAAGTCTTCACCTTTGAACAGCTACTGCAAGCTTCAGCTAACGTGTATGGTTAAGCACACTGATGTGAAAAGATGTTTTTTGAAGAAGAGGGCTAAATTAAACGAGTTTTGGTATAGATCCTAAAGATAATATAACATGCATTTGAATAAAACAATTTTTGAATTTTCTGCATTAAAGTAAGGGATAAAATAACACATCTTAGCAAGGGGTAAGATGTTCACCTATTCTGTCCAAATAAAAGAAATTTTAAAAGATACTAAATATAGTACATCATGCGTTTGATAAAATAATGATAAAATATCACAGAATATTACTGAATTCTGAGGCTTAGCATATGTTTACCTTGATAGAGCACTAAAAATTACTAAAAATGTTTAATATCTGTGAAAAATTGATTTGTGATAAATACGTTCTAAGTGTTCTGTAACTCTGCCCTTCACAGAGACTCCTTAGGTACTTCCTTTGAAGAAGCTCTGACACTGGTCTGCAGTATTTTTAGTGAATTCTTCCATTAATTTCAGCAAAAAAATGACAAAGCATGAAGCACTATTTTCTAGTAACTAACAATACAAAATCATCTGTCCATAACTGACAATGAAATTCCATCATCCGCATCAAATTGTGATGACTCTAAGTGCCATTAAAAACTTGCCAATTCATGTAGCTTTTAAACATTTTTAATTGCAACATTAGAATGCATTCAGTTTGGATTGCAAAACAAAAAAAAAGAAAAAGAAAAAAAAACACACACACAACTTGCCTGTTTAAGTCCATTTTCCCCAAACACCTTTTTCAACTTCACGTTATCTGTTAGAGAGTTAAACTGTTTGGTACCAGAGGTTCATTTGTATACTTGTAATAGAAAATTTAAATCAATTAGCATAATCAAATCTTACCAAGCATTTGCCAACAAGATGAATTATGTCTTTTCTTTTTGTTTATCCTTAGGCAGTTGTGATGAATAAACACAGTAGCACTAGATAAAATTTAGATTTCTGACAGAAAACCTTGAACTATTCCACTAAATTAGGAATGACCATAAATGCAACTTGTAAAGCTGCCATACTTGTGCATATCTATTGTTTTGTTAAGATCAATTTAGTGTTAATATGTATCTTCAATGTATAAGCACTTGCATATTTTATGTGAAGAATGTCTTATAGGCAGCATTAAGTAATCTTGCCATGTCTAGCCCAAATACTCTCTCAGACTTGATTCGTATCAGGCATTCAGAAAAGAGTGTGATACATCTCAGATGAATTCAATTTGCTTATCACTGTAGATGGTTTCATCATTCTGTACTATTTTGAATGTAAATAAATTCTTAGGCGAATAAAACTAAATAGCTTTATTTCAATTCTAATCCATCTATGGATCACAAACACATGTATGCTGATATAGATACATAGTCTATCCTAACTTTGGTAATAAAAGGAATTAAAAAGTTAGTATTGTTATACTCATCATCAACAAGTTTCATACAGGGTATTGTTAACAAAATGTTTTTTGAGAGAGATTAAGTGTATGAGATACTTGGCCCCTTCTTGTATATCTAGATTATTTAAATAATTTACCCTGCTATTTTTTCCACCAGATAAAGTGATTTTTCAACTTTTATTTTTACATATGTCTTTATTTTGCTTTGAAATTTCGTCACTTTACCTGTTCCTTTCCCATTACCTTGACACAGAAAAATGAAAAGTTCCTAAAGAAAATCAGTATTATCCACAAAAGACAATAAAGAGCCTGTAAAATATCTTTTATTTCTGAAAATATGGAAATATCACAGCCACCAGGAATTTATGCTGATTGCTGTTGGCCATGAGACAGGATGATACATAAGAAAGAGAAGCTAGGTGCATGGACTCCACAGTTCATAAATGTAAAAAAAATAAAAGATAATATTATCTTCACAAAAGACTGTGGAAAAAAGTTGTGACAACAACAACAACAAAAAAAAAGTGCCAAAAAAATAAGAACAAGATTTCTGACAAGGGAAGTTTGAAAAACTGAATGTAACATGATACTGAAGTGGAAATCAAAGAAGCAGAAACCTTGACATTTCAGTGGTAGACATACATTTAAAAGGATCAAATTGTTCTTATAAATTGAAGATAAACCACCAAATTAAATAAATCACTTGGAAGAAATCTAAGATAGTAAAGTTCAAAGTATCAGAAATAGTTTCTAACTTTCCTGAAATGAATAGCTTACACAAAGCATTAAAGATTCTATATGATTTTTTTTTTTTTAAGTGTACTTTTCATTTCTTTGTTAATAGTAAGGGAAGAGTGACTATTTTTACAGCTCATTTTATTGCTGATTTTTTTTTATTCTGGAAATCATAGAAACTCAAAGAAGAAAGGGTTTGTAATTGAGAAATGCAGTAATCTGATGTTTTTAAAGGAAAAAAACTTTCAAATACTTTACTGGAAACATAAATCAAGGTGGAAATTCTTAGTTACTGACTCACATGAACCATGTCTAAACTGCAGAATGTATTCTCTAGAAGATTAAATAGTAATCCAAGTTAATTGGACAGGGAAAAAAAGAATGAGCATCATTTTCTGAAAGATAATCCATTGCATTTGTTGTGACCTATAACAGGAAATCTAGAGCAAGAAATACAGTATTAACTGTACCAAAACATTTTGTCAGTAGACTTACATGTAAACAACACCTAGCACAGCATCAGGCTTAAAATTCAAACTAAAAGAACACATCAAGCTGAAGATTTCACTAGAAAATTAAAATCCTTTACTATTATGCTGGAAAAGCCTTTAGAGAAATGCATCTGCTTACACTGCACAGTGTGCACACAGGAAACTCAATATGCCCAGAGTGCCCAACCTCCTACAAACACACCCCCCCTACATCCACAATTCAAGTGCCCAACATCTAGCCCGTTTGAAATGCAGTGGAGCTGTATTGTGATTTCAGGGGCAGACTAACATCACCCAGCACTGCATCAAATGAAGAAAGTATTCTCCTTACCCTACAGTTCCTCACCCTCACCTTCCTCTCCCTTCAACACCCATTTACCCATTCGCACTATGATAACGCATTTGCACTGCTCCTCAAAGACCAGAATGATCAAATTGTTCTGGTTTACAGTGTTCTCAGAAAACAAAAGCAACCAAAAACCTCAAATAAACAGAACAAAACATTCCAAACGTCTGCCAGCTATCCAGTTCAACAGGATAATTTACTGGGTGGTTACACGTACAGCGAGCCAAGCAAGGAGGACGCCTCCTGCAGCTGCAACACGGACTGAGAAATTCCAGTGCTATATATATATAAACGTACAGAGCTCCCGCACATGCAACCATGCAACAGAACAGACACTTCTGGAAAGTACTGATCTACTGTACGGGTATGACAGGACTGTGTATTGCATGCTACCTGTCCCTACTTCACTCACCACATCCTACTTCAATACACAAAGTTCTTCTAAGTCAAATCTGCCAACTGCTGCAGATGTGTATGGGAAAACCAGATATACAGAAGTCTAAACAGACTAAAACAGAAAGAAAAAATGATTCTGAATAAAAGTGTTTGAAGGTAAATGTATAAATTTTTAAAAGATTAACTACAAAATGTTTTAGATTTTTTGAAAAAAAAAAAAATCACATCCATTATTATACAAGAAAACACTAGTGACAATACAAACTAAGGAAGCTGGTTTTAATAGTATTGTAAATATATGACTTCCAAAAATAGTATGGATTCTTTTCAGGAAAAGTGGGAAAATTAAAAATGGTATAGAAATTTCCCCACCCTCAACATATCAAAGCAAGAAAAAATAGTGACATCTTTACTGAGACAGTCCAGTCATTAAAATCCAGCCAACCCTGGAACATTGAACACAGAGTCTGCCAGATTACCAAATGTTAGAAGCACATCCTGGAGAAACACATAATTCAACAATCATTCAACAGTCCTTATATTTGACCCAATTCCCATTCCTGTGCACTTCGCATTTTAAAGCGCTATTCACAATCACAGAATGGAGGAGGTCTGGAGGTCCTAGTCCAAACCCCCACGCTAAAACAGGTTCACTTAACGCAGGTTGCAGAGGAGACTCCACCACCTCTCTGGGCAGCCTGTTCCAGGGCTCCATCATCCTCAAAGGAAAGAAGTTTGTCCTTATGCTTAGGTGGAATTTCCTGTGTTCTAGCTTGTGCCCTTTGTCCTGTCACCAAGCACCACTGAAAAGAGACTGGCCCCATAAGGAAAGAAGTTTGTCCTTATGCTTAGGTGGAATTTCCTGTGTTCTAGCTTGTGCCCTTTGTCCTGTCACCAAGCACCACTGAAAAGAGACTGGCCCCATCCTCTTGACATCTGTCTTTTCAGTACTGATCAGCACTGGTAAGATGCCCTCTGTCTTCTCTTCTCCAGGGTTAAACAGACCCAGGTCTCTCAGCCTCTCCTGGTAAGAGATGTTCCAGTCTCCTAATCATTTTTGCAGCCTTCTATTGGACTCCCTCCAGTAGTTCCCTGTCTCTCTTGAGCTGAGGAGCCCAAAACTGACAGTACTCCAGATGTGGCATCACTAGGACAGAGTAGAGGGTAATCAGAACCTCCCTAGTCCTGCTTGCCACACTCTTCTTAATGCACCCCAGGATCACATTTGCCTTCTTGGCTACGAGAGCACGCTACCGGCTCACAGTTAACCTGTTGTCCACCGGGAATCCCAGGTCCTTTTCTGTGGATGTGCTTTCCAGTAGATTAACCCCTAACCTGTTCTGGTGCATGGGGTTATTCCTCCCAAAGTGCGGGACTCTACATTTGCCCTTGCTGAACTTCATGACAGTGCTCTCCGCACAACACTCCAGCCTGTCCATGTCTTGCTGAATGGCATCACAGCCTCCTGGTGTATCAGCCAATCCTCCCAGTTTTGATCATCAGGCAAACTTGCGGAGGGTACACTCCATCCCTTCATCCAGGTGACTGATGAATACATTGACAAGACTGGACCCAGTACTGACCTCTGGGGAACACCAGTAGCTACAGGCCTCCAACTAGGCTGTGCTGCTGATCACAACCCTCTGAGTTCTGCCATCCAGCCAGTTCAATTCCTTTCATTGATGGCAAGTTCTATAGATAAAAACAAATAGTTTAAGTAATCACAGATGTTCTTTATTCAACTTGTTGACTAGTTATTTTGGATTATAACTGCGTAAACCAAAAGTGTTATGCAAACTCAAACAATCCCTCTTGAAACAAAGCTGTCAAAATACATTTAAGGTAGCTACTTTTAAAATATCCTAATGAGAGCAGAAGGTTCAGCATCCCCTCTTAAACAAATTCGGTTACATGACTTTTCAAAGAAAGAATAAATATGTTTGGGAGAGGCCTTTTTTAAAGGTAAAAGAACACCTGCAATAACAAAAATGTGCAGCTGTATTTTCCACGGTATTCTGGCACCAGTGGTAAACCTGCAGTAAAATCCTTAAAAGGAAGATACCTGAGGATTTTTTTTAAACAACTCTAGGAATTACATAAGATGTACAAAATGGACTATCATCAGAAAACTCTGATATGCCTAGCCATATTTATTAGTTCTCTTGACTCCCATTGTCACTGTTATGGTACAACAACCACTTCAGTGAGTTCATCTGAATGATTAAATCAACACAGCATGGAAATTAGAGAGGCCTAGAGACCAGTTCCTGAAGCAGCATGCATAACAATTTGATTTTCACAGCAGATACAATTAACAACATTGCAAGAACAAGTATCCAGAATATAAGGACACAAACATGTAATTATAGAAGCTGACATTTGTCTCATAGTGACACAGATGACTATAAAGAAAAAAACACCACCTAAAAACAACATACTTGAGGTAGATTCTGTAGAAGGTTGGCCACTTCTACTTATTTTTGCACCCTGCTTTGCCTAAATAGACTTACAGTCTTCTGAAAAACCACCTGCACTTCTCCCCTATATTTCTGTATCTTATGCATCCTTATTTCAGTTATCACCTTTGATTTGTATAACTTTAAAAGGATGTTGCCAAGGAAAGTAAAAACACTGTAATGTATATTATGGTACCTTTGCCATATACCCAGCTCAGAAAGCTCATGCATCACTTGCCCATGCTTGCTTTCTCATGAAGAATTCGTGTTCTAAAAATACCCTCTAAGATATGCTCTATTAACACGTTCCCAATTCTTACAAGAAAATAAGCAAACGGTGTTGCTAGCTAGGAACTCTGTCTTAGTTCAAGATGAAGGAAATTGTATTAACTATTTTTAGGTTTTTCACCCACTACTCTTCCTTACACTAATATTAAAGTTTAATATTAATATCCAAACCGCTGAGTCACCTCGCAAGAAGGTTGTGAGAAGTTTCTCTTAATATTAATAGAAGACAATAAAAAGATTAAACAGCTGACAGATCAGGTCAAAATTAATGCAGACATCAATTGATATTTATCGCATTCTTATACAAAAAAGCCAACAGCCAAAATATTGAACTAATATGGAAGGGAAAAAAAAAAAAATTCAAGTGTACAGTTCAAATAAACTTTCAGACAGTAGACTGCATATATCCCAGCACTAGTTTCTATACACTTCCCAGGGAAGTGATCAAGTCACCATCCCTGAAGGTATTTAAAAGACACAGATTTGGTGCTGAGGGACATGGTTTAGTGGTGACTTAGCAGTGCTAGGTTAAGAGTTAGACTTGATCTCAAAGTTCTCTTCCAACCAAAACAATTCTATGATTTTAATCTCTAGAAACTGAAGGTATTTTCTAAGAAACAAAGGCCATAATGTTATGAAAAAAGAGTTCACATCCTCCCTTACACTTGAACAGGTACAGCTGCGGATTGCTTCATAGTCGTCTACCTTTCAACATGAAAGTGGTGGCAAAAGCCTAACAGGCTTTCTGTTCATTTTTCTGACTCAGAACATATTTCCAAAGGAAAGGGTTTGGTGTGGACTAACTGATTCTGCGGTCCTCAGAGGAAGAAACAACCAAAACCATCTCCCTTGGCAGATGCCTGCAGAAGGGTTCTTGAAAAGAAAGATGGCAAAGATAGAAGAGAGAGCAGTCAAGCTAGGAATTGTAACACCTCAACATGGAAAATTCCAATAAGGTAATAAAGAGGAAAGCTGAAGGATAGAAGAAATACTTAGAACTTCCATATATACTCCGCAGTCTAAGTTGTTCAAAATTAAAGCCTTTTTCTACCAAGTGCTAATCTTTTTTAAAATTGGTACTGTTGATTTTCTCTGCGTACAAGTGTGTGTGTGTCCATCTCCTAGTGGAGGCTCAGAGACTGGAAAGTCTAAGCAGCTGCACCCCTCCTCCCTAAGCCCTCTTAAATGAGGTATAAGATCTGGAAGTTTACACACCCTTGCTGAAAACAGAATAAAATGCACAGAAGACAAGCATCATCTTTGAAAGTATCAGAAAGTTTGGAAGCTGCAATCTGAGAAGCCAACACTGCTTCAATTAAAAACACAGACAAACGTGGCCGCCACATCAGCGTAACAGTCTGACTGAACCAAGAGGGTCAGGTTTTTGCTTAGAACAACAGGCAAGGAGTTTGGTAGTCAAGCTTGCTTTCTTATTCTACCTAGGAGTGCAGCAGAAGAGCACAGTCCTCTTCCTAAAGCCTTCCACCTCTTACAGTCCTTGACAGTAGACCTGAGACACTCCTCTCTGAAGCCACCACTACCATAAATGATTTTCAAAGAAGGGCAAAAGCAGAACAAGTGCTAGAGGGGGATTTTGATAACAATGATTTATTGCTATCAGTCTGAAAATCCACAGAAAGTAATACTCTGGATGAAACAAACTGAAGCAACATGGCTGGTTTAGGTGCCAAGACCTTGTAAAATGGAATATGCAGACAAAGCAACAACATTTTAAGGTTGAGAAGGTTCAGTGTAATAGGAGTTCTGATGTCACACACATGAAACATTCATACAGGTCTCTTTTAGCAAAAAAAAATTAAAAAGGGAATTTAAACACTACAGTAGCTTTAAAAAATTCAACAAAAGAGTACTGGTTTAGTGAACTAAGTTACTGTTACAAGTTGGTAAGTGAATGAAATTAGTCTAACTACAAGGAGATAGTGTATTCATTTCTAAATAATAAATAATGTTTCATTAGTAAAAAATTTACTTTACTAGAAAGATTTATATGCTTACAATATTCAACAATCCTACATAATACTGTTTCATTACATATAATTTGAAGGTCAGCGCCTTTCCCATAAAGTTACTCACACACAAACTACAGATACTACTGTATTTCATGGGCCTTAGTAGCCAGTCCTAATATAAACATAACAGAAGGACATGTACTAGATTGAAGGGAGACAGTCAGGCAATACAGAACTGACACAGGTTCTAAACTGATGCGTAAGTCCAAACAAAGACTCAACTACCTGAATACACTTGCAAATACAAGTGATTTGCCTGAAGTTCCTAACTCCTTTTTTAAAAAAATAATGGAAAATGAAAAAAATAACATGAACAGAAAACTATGGGCAAAAGATGAGTGACAGACACTTATTTCAACCACGATGTATTGGGATTTTTCAGGGGTAGAAAAGCATAGCATACTAGGCTAGTATCAGGACTAAAGGGGCCATTATCAATGGACCTAAACGTAAGTTAAAGCATAGAATTGAAAGAGCTATTTATAAAACTACAGAATAGACAGAAGCATGCAGCATATGAGAAGGTCACAACATTAATAGA
>NW_008626081.1:0-246 GCF_000691845.1 Merops nubicus
GGGGCCTGAAGGCTCCGAGGGTCCTTCTGAAGGTTTGGGGGTCTGCCTCTGCCCCACGGCGTGGTCCTTCTCGGCACATCCCCTGTGCAAGAGCCCCCAGCAGCCAGACCTCCTCCGCTCTCCTTCTCTCTCCTCAGCACTTTCCATGGTGGCCCCTCTGGTGTGGCCATAGATCCTCTTTCACCAAGGGGCTGGGGTCCCACCGGTGGCAGCGGCTTTCCTCTTGGGTTGGGAGCCACCAGGCGG
>NW_008626081.1:277-1061 GCF_000691845.1 Merops nubicus
CCACTGGGAGAAGCAAGCAAGCTTCAAGATGAGGTGGCATCGTATTTTTCTGTCTCAAAGAGGAAGGGAAGGTGTGGGAAGCTTCAGAAACCTTCTGGCAGGGAAGGAGCTATCGGAGGCAGCCCAGCCCACTCGCTTCTGCCCGACTGCAGCGAGGGAAAGGTCCCCTCTGGGATTTGGCTGAGAACAAGAAGCTGGTTTGAAATTGCCATTCATTTCTCAATGCCTCCAAGGGCTCTCTCCAGAGTGCAAACCCTGGCGGGCTGGGAGCTGCTGCCCAGCTCCATCCCACCACCGAGCAGCTGCCCCCGGCTCCGTGCTTGAGCCCCAATCTGGTACCTTCCACCAGCACTGAATTAACTTTAAGAAACCCCCCCAGACCCATTCACAGGCTGCCACTCGTGCTGTCAGTTAGCACCAGCCCTGGAGCACTCCCCTGGAGGCTTCTGCAACTCCTGCTTCGGGCTGGAGTGAACCAGAGGGCAGAGAGTGGTGTCAAAAGATGGGAGCCCGGCCTTCCTTCCCTGCAGAAGTTGCCTTTGAGTCCTCACCTTGCTTTCCTCGGCCCGCTGGCGTGTCACCCCAACGCCCAGCCCTGCTGGCACTGCTGAGGGCCTTCCCCAAGGGCTGCTCCCCGTGGCAAGCTGGAGATGGCTCTGAACCAAGCCCCGGGGCAGGGCCATCTGCAGAGCAGCAGGGAGCCCGAGCTGGGGTCAGTGCTCCTCCGTGGTTCCCTCGCTGGGATGAGACAAGCCCGACCCCTCGCTGCCCTTGGCGGGGAGCC
>NW_008626081.1:1139-9939 GCF_000691845.1 Merops nubicus
GACCCCGCTGCCATCAGTGAGAGCAGCTCGGGGCCGGGGTGATGCCCCAGGGCTCGGCTCTGCCAGCCTGACCCTCCTCCGAGGTGGGTGAGAGCAGAGGGACTGACCCGTTCCCTGGGGGGGAATATATGCAACGTGCCCCTTGGCTCCCTCCAGGACCCCCCCATCGGGGCTCATCCCTCACCTCCCCTCAGCCACCTCTTTACGTAGAGTTCTGTGGATCTATTTTTGTATATATAAATATATCGTTAGGACAGCTAGGCCTATTACTAATAATATTCCTGATCCTGCTGTGAAGGGTGCCAGATGCAAGGTTTGGCTCCCTGGTACACTCGCACATGCTGGAAGATGATTCCCCAGTCTGTTTATTGCTAATCCCAGACCTTTAGTTCCCGAGGAGTTGGGAGAGGGGGGAGGAAAAGGAGGTTCAGGGGTTGTGCTGCTCTGCAGAGAGACGGTGGGAGCTGGTGCTGGCTGTGGGGGGAGGCAGGAGGAGACTCTCCCGGTGGGATTCCTCTTCCCATACATTTGCTCTCTAAAACTCGTGGCTGATCCAGGCTCCCTCTGTTGCAGAGGAAAGTGGTTCCAGGGAGTGATTCATGCTGCTTGAAAACATTATTCATTAAAATATGCTCTGGCGCTGCCTGTCTCCCTTGACTCAAAGGGGACCCAGACACCAAACCCACGGTTCCCCGGGGAAGGGGAGATGAATCCCACCCCTGGTGGGACAGTGGGGCCTGGGGCGTGGGATGGACACGACCAAAATCCTCACCCTGTCTTCACCTAGAGGTAGAAGGGTGTTGTTGGAAGGTGCTTCCCCTAGCCAAGGGTGCAGAGCCCACTCCTGTGAGCTGTGTGGGGAATTTGGGATGATTTGGGTTACAGCGAGGGGCTGCTGGCACTGAGAAGGGAGAGGACTGTGTCTGTGCTGTTGGGATGTTCTCTGAGCCCAGCCCTGGACTCTGAAATCCTTCAGCTTCTAAGGCAACAGCCTTCTGGGAGGATGCCCTGGGGGTGTGAGACCCCAGACCACGTCTCTGTGGCAGCAGTTTGAAAACATATTGCAGATGTATTTATCCACATGCCAATATCTGCTGGGCTCCTGCATCCAGGTGATGTTTGGAGGAGAGCTTTCCACCCGAGGCACCCTTCCTCTTGAGCACTCGGTTTGCTTTTCTACTGGTGCTGACCAAACTCCTTCTTCCTTAAAAAATTAGACTTTTTTTTTGAGGGAGAAAGGGTCCCCTTTCCCCTGAGGATCTGAGGCACTGCCTCGCTTGAATGAGAATGTGAAATAGTTCATTGAAACTTTTTAAAGAAAAGTAATGAACAGAATTTTCCAACTTGCTCTACTTTGATTTTTTTTTTTTCCTCCTCCTTTTCAAATGGATCCTACTTGTAAATTTAGTTACCACCTCTGTATCTCTGCAATTCATTGCTTCCTCTCCTGATGGTGGAATGACTCAACATGTGAAGCTTCATCATTTTCACGGCCTCCAAAGTCATGCAAGCACGGGGTGACCTCCCCCAGGTGCTGGAGCTGTAGGATGAGGAGATGGTTGTCCACAGATCAGCTCCCCAGAGCCAGTTTCTCTTGGTGAGGTGGAGCCCTGAGCTGTTCCTGCAGCACATTTCCCTTCAGAGGTGGGTAGGAGGCCAGAGAACCTGCCCAGTCACCTCCTACCTAATGGGCTTCTTCTGGGTGGATCCAGAAGTGCCATTTCTGCCAGGGGATGGTGCCACAGCCTGGGCACAGGGTTGAGGACCCAGCCAGGCATCCTTGAATGTCTCATCTCTGAGAAATGCCAAACCTGGGAGGTCTATTTGGTGAAATGCAGGACACGTAGAAGGGAGTTGGAGAGGAGGGGAGCCCCCAGGGGGCACCCAGAGGGGGCTGTCAGAGCAGCTTTGGTGGCACTGTGCTGAGGGCAAGCTGCAAAGCCACGTCCAGGCCCTGAAGCTGGGTGGGCAGGAGGAGTTTGGAGCTGTTGGCCCCCACCCTGGTGGTCGGGGAGGGTGGCTTCACGTGGGGTTCCTGCTCCACACCCCATCTGGAGGGGTCTCGGCAAGCTCCCCTTCCTTACTCCCAGCAGAAGGTCAGGATTTGCCAAAAGCTCTCTGAGGAGGCCAGCTCTGGTCCTCTGAGCTCCCTGGGTGTCAGGACAGCTGTGGGCAGCCTCTGATCCTGCTTTTCTCCTGGGCTTTGCCTCACATCTTCAGTCCACATCCATCCTGCTCCCTCCCCATCCCCAGCTGCCAGAGAGTTTGGTTTCCCTGCAGAGAGGACTCCAATTTTGGTTGGGGTTATGAGCCCCTTTCCTGCCCCACCCTGTCGTGAGTCAGAGAACATCTGCTCCAGATGTGTGCTCGCAGCTGCTCATCCTGGCAGTTTGGGTCTCTCTCTGTCCTGACGTGTCTCCTCTGGGTTTCTTTTGGCAGAGTCACGTGTGGAGCCCTCAGTCCCCTGCACCCCCATGGGGGCTTCTGTGCCAGGAAACGTAGGGCAGGGCTGTCGGGCAAATTTAGGCAGGGAAAAAGAGCCTCGGGTGCCAAAGGAGCAGGAAGCAGGAGCTGCTGAGCAGGACCTGAGCTCCCCCTGCTCTGCTCCACACGCAGGAGCCTCCTCTTCCCACCCAGCCCTCCAAAGCTCCATCCACACACGAGCTCCTGCTGGTGCTTGCTTTCTCCAGGGCTTCCCTTGCTCCCACTCCCTGCTTTCCTCACTGGCAGATCAGCCCCAGCAGTGGTGAAGAGGGGTCACTGGGGACCCAGGTGGAGCTCCCCAACCCTCCAGGTGTAAGGGCAGAAGTGGTTCTTGGGCTGCTTGTCCACCCATCTCTGAGAAAGATCAGCGCCAGCCAAGTCCCTCAAAGAGCAGGGGGGAAGATCAGAGACTCTGCTCTCAGATTCCAACAAAATCCCTGCTGAGTTCCCTGCTGTGGGCACCCAGAGGCTGCTGGGCAGATGTTGTTGACCAAAAGATGCCTGAGCACAGACTGACAGTTTAGGAATGGCTGCTTGAGTGCAATCAGGATGAGCAGAGGGGTGGGAGGGGATGCTGTGAGCTTTGCACGACTGGACTGTGGAGGGAGGGACCCCACCATGCCCAAACCTGCCCATTCCAGCACCCCCTTTCCTCTTTGGCTCTGGCCCTTGGGTGTTTTGAGGCTGGAAAATACCTGGGAGGTCTTCAGATAGTGGAAAGTCTGTGAGAAAAGTGGGCAAGGGGGGTGTCCCCCCACCCCAGAGCCCGTTCTTGGTCTGTCACAGGACCCAGCTCAGGCTTGTCTGCTTCCAGGAGCCCACGTTGCCCAGACCTGCAGGATGTTTGCAGCAGCTGGAGGCTGCTCCTCCACGTCTGCTCCCCGTGGGCCCAAGCAGAGCTGTGACCCCCTTGGGCTCAGTCTGCTCCGGGGTGTTTCTCAGTGGGCAGGGCTGGGGCTTGTGCAGGTGGGGTCGGTCCTGAGGGGGGTGATGCTGCAGAAGAGTTCCTGAGGGTGTGAACCAGGGGGGCTGGAGGGTCCCCTCATGGGGGGCTGGAGGAGGTGTGGTGGGTGGGAAGGGGTCACCCCCGTGGGGCAGAGGGGAGGTGCAAGTGCTGGGCGAGGGGCTGCAGCACGAGGTGTCCTGCTGGGTCCATCTCCTGCAGCACCCTGCTGGGCTCCAGCCTGAGCAGGACCAAACCCTCCCTGCAGAGCTGCCTGGGCACTGGGACAGGAGCTTTCCCGTGCCCTCGGGAGGTGTGTGGTGACCCTGGAGCTGGCCCAGGCTGTCCCACCAGCACCTCTTGCCCTTTCCCCTCCCTCTCCCCTCTCCCACCCCGTCCCAGCAGTCCCCCCTGCGATGCTCTGCGAGGCTCTGCAGCCTCCTGCCTGCCCAGGTGTCCTCAGCACAAAGTTCTCCTTGGAAGGCACAGCACCCTGGGCTTCGAGGGAGGGGCTCAGCCCAAAAACTGATGCCTCTGATTCTCTGTTTGGTTGGTACAAGGGCGTTTCTGTACAGTGTATAAAGAGCCCCCTCCCCGGCTGCCTTTGTTTGGGTTCCTTTCTCTAAGGTATAATATGTGTTTATAACCCAACAGCTGGTTTTTGACAATACTCTTGTACCTTTTAAGGGAAAGAAAAAAAGAAAAAAGAATTAAAAAAAAACCCCAAAGTATTTATTTGAAAAGTTTATTTTAAAGATAAGAAGAAGAAGAAAAAAAATAACCTATTTATTTTAATGCACCCTCTTCTGTTTGGTTTTCTCCTCTTGCAAAGCTAATAACTGTTACTGAACCACTGCTGAGATGAAAGAATTAATTCTATGGGTGGCTTCACAAGCCCACTTAGAGCAACTATTCAATAAAAATCTATATTAATTTTGAACGTGGTCTCCTTCGTGTCTGGGTGGTGGCTGGGGCCTGGCTCAGGCTCCCACCCTGGCAGGGCTGTGGGGTGCTGGGGGGCTGCTTGGTGTTGGGGGGATCGTTTGTAACTCCTTGAGATCTCCCCTCTGCTGGTGCTGGAGGAAAAGCTCAGAAATCTCAGTGTGTGCTTCCCTGCTGCGATGGCCCCGGATCCCTGAGGATGGGTGGGGTCCTGGAGCCAAGGGCAGGAGCACGTCTAGAGGGACTGAGGTAAGAAACCCCTGAGATCTGGAGGATTTCAGTCACTCTGCAGAACTTCCAATGCATTCCCAAAGCTTTTTCCACTGCCAGAAGGGATGGGGCAGTGCCACAGGGCAGTGAGCATCTCCTGCAGGAGGAGCTGTGGTTTGGACGTGCTGCAGGAGGCACCTCAGTGATGTCTTGAGCCCCAGGAGGATGAATTTGGGTGTTTCATGGTCTTCCTCGTGCACAGAGCCCAGGGACTTCTTCTTGGCTCCGGGGTGTCTTCTGTTCACCTGGAGCTCCTCTCTCCCAAAGGTGGTGGATCTTTATTCCAGCACCTCCAGAGCACAAAGTCCTTTCCCGTAGATTTGGTGGCTGAATCCTGTGGTTAGTGGCACCTCCCTCATTCCCACTGGACTTTGTTGGCTTCACCTTCTAGCCCTTGGCTCTGGCCAAACCCTTCTCCTCTAGCTGCCAGAGTCCTTCTGTGGGGTGGTTTTCCTGGGCTAGACCTGTGCTGAAGAGCCCTCTCAGCCTCTGTGCTGAATGAACCCCCACGTGCCTCTCCCCAAAAAGCCTTTCTTGGGGCTGGCTGACTGCTCCTGCAGCCCTGCTTGTCCCTGGGATCAGAGCAGGCTTTCCACAGAGCCACCAGGTCCAGGATCTGCCTCGGGGCTGTGGAGCACAGATGTGAGTCCAATCCCTCCTGTGACTCACTCACTCCTCCCCTGCTTTTAAAGCAGAAGATGGCTTCAGGCCATTTGTCACCCATCAGCTCTTCTCAGTGCCAAAGTCCTTCTTTCTTGGACACAGCCAGCCAGCTTCATTCCTAGATCCATGGCCTCCTTTTAACTGTGTTAGAGCCCTCTTGGGTTGTGTAACACCACCCTCCTAAGCCTCCCCTGTCCTCACCAGTCCATGCCACCAAATCTTTCTGGCATCTACAGACCTTTATCGACGGTGGTGCTGCAGAGGAAGGCTGAAGGAGAGCTCAGCTTCAGCAGGGGAGCACAGGTAGGTGCTGTGATGAGCTGGAAAAGATGCTAATTGCTTCCTTAGACCTTCTCCTGTGGAAACAAAGTCATTCTGGTGCCACGAATCATGAGAAGTGACAGGAATTGGTCTTCTTCCTAAGATGAGGGTGATTCTTCAAACTGCACAACAGTTTTTGGTTTGCATCCACGGGGAGACTCCAGAGGCTCAAGCCATGGCACAAACCATAGATGTCAGGGCCCCAGGTGAATGGGTGGTAGCACCAGGTCACAGCCACGTGGTTGTAGGACCTGGATGCTTGAGTCACTCTTGCTGGCTTAGCACAGAGTAAAATAAAACATGTTTTCTTGGCTAGCTCAGCCAGATGCTGTTCAGAGCTGAAATGGCCTGTGCCACACTGTCCTAGGGGCCAGGGTAAGCTCAGCCACACAAAACCCTCCCAGGAGGCAGAGAAGGGTTTCCACGAGTGTTTTTCTACCCTTATGGGTGTTGAAATCTTCCTTTGCCTTCAGAGCAAGCCAAGTTAGGCCAAGCTCAAAGCCCTCTGAGGGTGTAGAGGTGTGATCCAACCCTCTGCCTGTGCTGGAAACCCACGAGGAGCCACCAACCCTCACCAGCTTGGGCAAGGTGCCTGGAGTGCTCCAGGAGAGCAAGGGTAGGTGTTTGCAGTCAAGAGCTTGGCTGTCTAGACAGTGGAAAGAAACAAGCCCTCTTAAGGACTCATTCATCTCTTCCTAAGATGGCTAAATAGGTCAGATGACTCATGCCCTGGAAGTGCTGATTCCTCTTCACTGACTACAAAGCGGGAAGGAGCTCTTGACAACCCTCCATGCTGAAGACATCTGAAGGTAACGGATGCTTCAGCAGGTCAGCAGGGGAATTCAGCCCACCCCGAGGAGCCCAAGGCTGCTTCCTCTGTGACTTCATCAGTGATGGTGAGGAGGAGACGTCAGGGTAATTAAACACCAGCTGGTTTTTAACTGACGTGGACATGGACGTAGGAACCTGGGCGTGCAGAGCTGCACAGGACCAGGTAGAAGGTCAAATCGAGTTCCCTGCTGGCACCATGAGTTTTAGGGACCGTGGAACAGGAGTTTAGGCTGGAGGGATTTGCAGAACCATTACCACTGTCTCACTGGGCCCTAGTCATCCTCCTAGGGCTGAGGGCAGCTCGTTGCTCTGCAGACCTCTGAGTGCTGAAGAAGCGAACGCTGCTCTGCTCCGAGCAGATCTGAGGGCAGGGTCTGATGTTCCCCTGGGGCTGCTTTGCCTTCCACTGCCAGAGCTGCCCGTTGGGAAGTGGGGCCCTGGAGGGATGATGGGTTTGGGGTTCAGATGCTTGGGCAGCTGGGAGACTTTGAAATGGTCCAAGACAAGAAATGACACCTGCAGGAGGCTCACCCATGGTGCGACTGCAGCTCTGGGGGTGCAGGGGGACCTTGCTCCCTACAGGCAAGAGGTTCTCCATGGCCTCAGGGATGAGAAGGTGCCAAGGTGCTTTTGCAGAGCAGGCTCCTAAGCACCCAGAGGAGCCCTGACCCCCCAGGGCTGTGCTTTGGCCCCACAAAACACCCCGAGGTCTCCTCGAGCATCGAGATGCGGCTCACAGCAGCTCCTTGTTTTTCGCTGCTGCGTTTGGAGGCCGCCTGAGTCATGCACAAACCTCCTCTGCCAGCCACCAACCAGGGCTGGCAGCTCCACCAAAACCACCCGCTGAGCACAGAGGTGCCCCCGTGAGCCCAGGAGCCAACCTGGACACGGCAGGAAAGGTCCCAAAGCAGGAGGCACAGGAGGTCCAGCTGCCAACCCCAGCCCAGTTGCTGATGTTCCCTTTTCTCTGGACACCTCACTCCTTGCCCAGACCTTGTCCTTGGGGTGGTCTTCACAGGGTTACCACCGTACCCCTGCAAGCACAACCAGCAGCAGCTCACCCCTGGCTCTGCTTTGAACTTCTCCTCTGGCGTCTGAAGAAGCTGGAGACCTCCCCACCCTGGCACACGGGTGGCATCCTCCCCCTCCGTGCCCCCGGTGCCCAGGAAGGGGCTGAGTTTGAGGATGTTTCTTCCAGGAGAAATTGTTTTCCTGAAATGAGGCTCAAAACTCCAGATTCTCCGGGGTAGCTTCTGAAGGATTTTTCTCCTGCACCCACTTCCCCTGTGCTTTGCTGTTATTCGTCAGGACATTTGCATGGAGCAGGAGGATCTCAGTCTTTTGATGTGCAATTATCATCTGCAGAAATGACTAATCAATTAAGGACAGTCACTACCAGGCTTTCTATTTATTTCTTTCTCATTGAAACCGGAGCGAATGTGCCCCTTTTTCACAGCAAAATGCTGTTTTTTTCCCAGCCATTGCTGCTGAAAACTTCCCAACGGGGCTGCAAATGACATCGTGTCCTCCTGGGTCCCTGCCCTTGTCACCACCAGCGCTGGGCTGGCCGTGGGCTGGCAGAGGGGAGAGCCCATCTCACTACCCCTGCCAGCTCAGCGGAGCCAGCGGGAGCAGGGAGGTGCCAGGAGTGGCTCAGATCCCGTTGGAGAGCAGCTCGGGACCTTATTGTGGCCTTCCAGTGTCTTAAGGGGACCTACAAGAAAGCTGGGGAGGGACTTTTTAGGCTCTGGGGCAGTGCTAGGACTGGGGGGAATGGGGCAAAGCTGGCAGTGGGCAGATTCAGGCTGGAGGTGAGGAAGAAGTTCTTCCCCATGAGAGTGGTGAGACCCTGGGATGGGTTGCCCAGGGAGGGGGTTGAGGCCCCATCCCTGGGGGTCTTTAAGGCCAGGCTGGAGGAGGCTCTGGGCAGCCTGATCTAGTGGGAGGTGTCCCTGCTCATGGCAGAGGGGTTGGAACTGGGGGATCCTTGGGGTCCCTTCCAACCCTGACAGATTCTGATCTGTTTTATCAGAGGACTTAGTAGTGTTGGCTTGATGGCTGGACTTGATCTTAAAGGTCTCTTCCAACCTAAAGGATTCTGTGGTTCTATGAACACAGTGCAGCCTAACGGAGGTCCACCAGGAGAAGGTTCAGCTAGAGCAGAGCCTAGACTTCAGCTGCAGGTCGGGACCTCCCTGGGGGACAGGGGGGTTTGGATTTGAAGGGTTCACCCCTCATTAACCACGGAGCACTGTGGGGTTCTCTGCCAGGGGGCTGGGGGACGGGGACAGCTCAGGGCTGCTTTGGGGGCTGCCCCGGTTCGGCCAGGATGGGGTTAACTCCCAC
>NW_008626082.1:0-5212 GCF_000691845.1 Merops nubicus
CCGTGGGGGAGGGCGGGACGCCGTGCTGAGAGCGAGGGAAGGTGAGGGCGGGACAGGCGCCGGGTCGGGCCGGGCTGAGCTGAGCTGGGCAGCAGCGGCTCTGGAGCGGACTTGGCAGGACGGAGTCCCGCCGAAGGGGCCGGTACCCGCTCCGGGGCATGGCCGTGCCTGGCTCTGGAAGTAGCCCCTTGCTGAACATGGACCGTAGGGAATGTTGACACTGAATTAAATCTCTTCCTTTTTGTTTCTAATCTTAGACACGGTTAAAAATACAACACTGAAAACATTCCAGCTCTTGGTATTTTTGACGCTTTAAAAAAATGCAGCCTGTTCCATGTCACATGCCAAGAAAAACAAGGGTGTGGAAAGATAAATGGCTAAAAGTATGGATTTAAAAGCTTCTGAGAGCCATTTATCTAATGGCAAAGAGTGGTAGCCCTTCTGGAAGCCGTAGATAGAAGAGTGCCTGGTCTGGAGTGGTGCGTCGTGTTACCGAGTGTGATTCTTTGGAGAGGAAGGTCTAACAATGCGTGCAGACCTGGTGGTGCTCTTCAGAAACTGTCTCTCTCTTATACTGCATATAAGATATCCTTTGCTTTGTGTTCATTTACATTTTGTTGTGATTACAGAGCTGATACCTTTCACTATGTTCATATAATATCTTAAGCGACTTACTGCTAATAATTTTTTTTCTGGCTGAAGCCACATAAGTTAATCTGCTTCTGCTTTTGTAATATCAGTCCAGTTTAAAGAGAACAATACTTCTTTTAGCTTTGTCACCAGTATCCCTTTGCAATGGGATTTGGAAGAAGCTTTAGAAGTGTGTGAGTGCTTGGTATCCCAGTTCCCAGACAGGTGTCTGCCAGGAGACTGCTGCCTGTCTTTCACCTGTCAGGAAGTTGTGACAATTCTCACACATCGTATCTAGAGTTACAGAACATATGGTCAAGCTCAGTTTTGTTTAGTCAGCGACACCAGAAATTCTGGGTAAATATTTGCTAGTGATAGACCATAACTCCTGGTGAAAAAGAGGTATAGAAGGGTGCAAGACCACGACTTTTGTGGTGCAAGCAGTCTTTGAAAGGAAGACTAAACCTGAAGTTAGTTGCGAAAGGATTTAGGTCAATGACTGTGGAAGGTAAATATGTTCAACTTTTCCAGTCTCAGACAGCTCTGCTGTGGTTTCTGCTTCGAATTATGTGGATTGGGAAGGAAAGCAAGCAGGTTATAGGTTGTTGTGCTGTGCCTTGTGGAAATAATCATTTCCTGCTTGACAAAACAGCTAGAGAGTCCATCCAAAATTTGGCAAGGTGTTTTATTTCCCCTCTTCCTCTGACATACAACTATGATAAAAATAATGTTGTTAGCATTTGTGGAGCCATTAACTAAAGAAAGCATGGTTCATCAAAATGCTTAATGCAAAATGTTTAAATTTGGAAGCATCTGGCTAAACTGACTTTGTTCTTGATTGCCAAGCTGAAGTTAACATAAATGGTGATTACAATAATTTCTGAAGAAAAGGGATTCCACTTGTTTTGGCATCTTCCATTTCCATTTTAGTTCTTCCAACTGCACTTACTGAGCCTTGGAGCCTCTCCTGGCTCCTCATCTGATAGCTTCCTCTCCCCCTGCTCCCTTACTAGCATTCGACCTGATTCTTGGACATCTGCCCTGGCTCACTAGTTCTTCCTCCTTGTCCTGCTGTTATACAGCCACTGCAGCTGGTTTCTTGACATTTTGGTTCAGCTTTCCAGGCTTGCAATTGCTTTGCCTACAGAGCTTCATTATCTTCCTGTCTTCTGGTCTGACTGTGTGTACTGTGGTGACCCAGCCATCGCTCACAGCAGTTGGATTGGTCCCTGCTCCTGTCCCTGTCTCCTGGTGTATGGTATCCTGAGGCAGGGAAATGGAGAGTAGTCTGCATACCTCAGAATCACTTGTAGATGTTGGAGCGCTTTCAGTGGGAGTGTGCCAGTCTGGTGATGTTCTTGCTGAACATCTGCTCCAAAAGCTTCATGTTTCCAGACACAGCTCATCTTCCCTGTTAAGTGATGTTGAAATCTGTAGTGATCTTACCTGTGCTTGCTTAAGCATGGAAAGTTGATCTCTTTCACCTCATGTTCTTTGGACAACTTGGGAAAAAGCAAATCAAGTATGAAAGTTGAAGATTATAATTTACTCATCCAGTACTCTTGTCGTTTCAGTCTCACTTTTATGCAAGTGACCACTTCAATGAAGTAGTCCAGAGGATATATGTAGTACTCTTGTGTCTCTGGACAACTGGTTCCCTCTTTCTCAACCCCATCATTTCCCATATATCTTTTCTAATGCCAGACTCATCTCCTGAACTTGTAGCCCAGAACTGTAAGTTGGCAAAGTATACTCATCTCTTACATTTTCAAAACACCATTCAGTATGTTGTCTATGTGGGAAGGCTGTGACAGAAAATAGATGTGCAGTAACAGGACCATGGTATCCTTTTATCCATAATCCCAACATTCTGTAGTGCTAGAGCACAGCAGCATCATGTGTGGTTCTTAGCAAGCACCTAGAGTCAGCTGAGTGCCTCTGCTCCTTCTCTTCCATTATCTTAACCCTCATTGCAGCATTGCCAGGCATGGCACTGATAGCTGAAGCTGTACGTGCCCTGCGAATGTGGTTCCTAAAGAGGATCAGCACCAGGACACCAGAGCTGCTTTTTCAGTCTCCTATCTTGTTGTCAAAGAACTGAAGGTATTTTAACAGTTCTCAAAAACTGGCCATTATGTGTCCATTGCCAGCCCCGTGGCATCATGTTAAGATTTCCTGGTTGAAACAGACCTCAGAATATACCAGCTCAACAACCTTGATGCGATCGCAGGCTTTGGTATTTTCCATCACCTCCTTCAGACCCAGACATCTCTTGCCTCTCTGTCTTGTCCCTTTTCTAGACTCCTGTGGTCTGGGTCATGCATGTGCCTATCCATCTCTTCCAGGCTAGTAGGGTCATTTAACAGCGCCATGAAAGTTTTGTCCTGTTTGCTGAAGATTGACTTGCTGTCATCACGCGTGGGCCCATCACCATGAGGCTACTTGTCGCCCCACCATTATTTTCGGTGTCTAGACAGCCTAGGCCTTCAGACTGAGGGCTCCTGGAGGCTGCAAACTTCAAGCAGAGCTTCGTTTTTCCCAACAAGCCTCTGACTGCTGGCATTTCTCCATTTATGTCTCATGTTCATAGTGGTAGAAAAGACAGTTAGCTGAGTAGAGGAAAATCTAGAAATAGAACCCGGACCTGAATGTAAAAGTAATACAAATGGGCTAATTTTGAAGTACGCCATAAATTGTGAGCCATCGTGAGAGGAATAGGTGGAAAAACAGCAGTGTATGAGAGGCTACCACACGTTGACTGCTGTAGTAGTCAGCTTGTGTTAAGCATCTGATTTGATGTTGATGCCATTGGATCCTCCCTGTTTAGTTCAGTGGAAGGTGGTTCAGATATTCAGCTTACAGCAAGTTCCTACTCTTCTCTTGATACTGTCCCTCTTTATCCACAAGTGTGTGGCATACATAGGGATTTGAGGTCTGATTTTTCTTTTTTAAGAGATATTGAGTGTTTGAGCAGCACTCAGCAGCTCAAAGAATTGGACTTAACTAAATCTTTCACTGAAGAAAATGCCATTAGGAAGTGGTAAATATTCTATGTGGAGGAAATACAGGTAAGATAGATGGGTTGGTTCATTCACCATCTTTTAATAGGAAAGCCTGACTTACCTACCTGAAGGAAAGTACAGTATTTGTTTTGCTTAGTCTTTAGAAATTAAGCACCAAGCCAAAGGATCGACCCTTTTATGTCCTACTTAAAAATGCTTTAGAGCAACAAATATTCAGCATAACAATAACTTTTATGTTAGGCCTGTTACAGATTTGTGCTTTTAAAAAAAATGAAAAATGCAGGGCAGCTTTTGAGTGCAGTTAAGCCCAAATAACCAGCAAGTCGTGTTCTGACAACACTTCTAAGCTTCATTTTTTGGTGGGTTTGTGACTGCCTGGTTACTGCCAGCTGCTCTGAGCAATGTGTGTCAGATATGCTGGCACGTTTCTACCAGTGTCTTCCATTTTGAAAGTCAGATGCTGTTTTGCAGCAAGCTGCCTACATACAACAAATGTAGTTTGTGATTCTTTTTAATATATTCTGCAGCTGGTTGTTGAAGTTAAGTGTATGACTGTTTTTTGCATCTTTTTTCTTTCTCTCTTTTCTTTTTGCTTTTTTAAGCTATGAAATATGTTGCATGAGGCCCCATTACTTACAAATAGGTTCTTTAACATTGATGAACAAAAGTTTATTTGTTTGCCTTCTTTCTGGCAGAAGGCTTTGTTGTGTGCTGGAAACAAAAGCTGACCAGATTTGAATCTCTTCTAATCTATGTTGATGATAAAAGCTTGAGGCTTTTTTCTTTAGAATTTCAACTTGTAATTTACTTCTGTGAATATTGAAATAGTTAAATACTTTTGCTCCCATTTTCTTCAAGCATGTGAGGACTTGCTATCCTACAGAAAGCAAAGTTATTTCTCAGATTTTGTTGGTGATAAACATGAATTGGGCGCATCAGACAGAAAAATACTGAACTGTGTTGTTCTCTGGCTCCTCACTTGGTCCTCTGCATGTCCTCTGTATGAAGGCACAAGAGGTGGAGGCCACCAACTTCCTTCCTTTCCCTGACAATGGACAAAACCTGACAACTGTCTCCTTCATCCTAGCTTCAAGTACACTTCCAACAACCACAGACATAAGCTCCTTGAAGCTTTTAAGTCAAACCATGACTTATCCTATATTACCCCTTGCTAGATCCCATGGAAGCGCTCTTGACTGTGGGCAGAGTTCCTCAGACATAGTGGCTCTGAGGTGTCCTAGGCTGTAGATACACAAAGAGCCATCCTTTTAGGAAGAGGAATTTATATTTCTTTACTTTCAGAGAACTGCTCCTGCTTAACAAGTGTCTAGTACTCCCATCTTTGGAGATGAATCTATGAAAGTCTTAAATTCTGTCTCTGACAACTTTTTCACAACCAATACCAAAATACCATTAATTCATTTCAGGCACTTTTTGTCTGCTTAAACTAGAGGTTGAAGTTACAAGTTGAGGTGCCAACAAGTGCAGTGGCAGTTGAGAAGGCATCAGATTTTATGAAGTGGGAGGCTGACTCACTCTGTTGTGTAGGGGACGAAGCA
>NW_008626082.1:5243-10219 GCF_000691845.1 Merops nubicus
CATAACAACCTCATACCTTCACTCTGCCTTCCCCGAGCTGCTTTTCTGTCGCTCTGCAGGCAGCCTTTTGTCAGCAGGGCTCCTTGCAGCAGTGGTGTCATTGCTGAGTTGAGGATGTGCCCGGAGCGTCGGGTGAAGAGCTGTCCCTCCCAGTGCTCTCTACGCTTGCCTTGAATACAGGGGAAAAAAAGAACTGTCTGTCTCACACCCGGGGCAAGGATGGTCTTGGCTCACTCCCAGTTTTAAAGCTGGCCCACGGCTGGTCTGTCTGTCGTGTGAATGGCAAGATTTTCCTTTAAACTCTGAAGGTAAAACCCACTGACAGTTATGCCTACATTTCTGGAGCTTTAAGGTGCTTGTGACAGCTTGTAGGAGTGTTACGCTGTTTGCTGGATTTGATTTCTGTCCTTTACTGCTGTGGCTGGTGTCAGGTACTGATTTGTCCAGATCCCATGTGGACAGTAGGGTTATGGTCCTATCCTGTGTGTGAGAGACTCAGTCCAGTGGCTGGGCTTTCCCACCTCCAGTCCCTCCTGGACCGCGATTCCTGTCACACATGCTTCAGAAATGAGTTGCCAGCTTCACCAGTTTCAGAGGCAAAGGATACACTCCTAAAATGATTTTGAAATAATTTAACACTCACCTGGTGTGAGGCATCCCACCTAAGGGGTGTTGTGTTCCCATGTGGTCTATAGCACTCCACAGTGCAAATACTGATAGAACGGATTCTAAAATGCAGAATTTTACTTCATTTGTTTCCCTTAAATGTTAATAAATATGAGTTTCCTGGAGTGAGAGAAACTGTGCTCTTGGCAAAAATTTCCCGTACCAAATTTCCTGTTTGGCCACAGTGTGTGGTCCATCAGATCCCAGGCCTTTCAGCTGTTCTCTTATCAGCCCAGTTCTTTCTAAGAGCATGGGATCACCCTCATATATACCACAAATACTCTGCTGCTAGAATCTCTGTGTTTTGTGGATGAGTAATAGTTGGAGAATGACACGTTTTCATATTTAGGAGATGGTTTCACACACTTCTAATTGTGTTTTCATAGCCCTTGGCTGGCAAAATCCACTTAGAGTGAAATAAGAGATGTCAGATCAGGAGAATGTGGTGAGATGTCTGAGAAATGTGTTTCTATAAAGGCAGCGGTCAGAAATAAGAAAAGAAGTCATGCTAAGATGTGGGGAAAGATGGAGGGTTCCTGTGCTAGGTTAAAACATGGTCTAGTCCTCTTCTTCCTTGAACAGCAGGAGTGTGAAACAAGCACTCTGGGTCATGTCCTGTCCTCTCCTCCCCTGTGTGTGGTTACTCCTGGTCTTTCTCATTCAATCCTCTCTTCCAACTCCCGTTCCTCCCCTGATGTACTGGCTTGGCCAAGCAGTGGTAAACCCAATATGGAGGGTGCAACTCGTTGCCTGTACCAGCGTGGATGTCCAATGTACAAATGAGTCTCATCCACAACTAGGAACAGAAGTGTGATCACTTTGTTGCAAGTCTTGAACAAATGCGAACAATTGTATTTATTTATTTATTTATTTATTTATTTATTAACAAGCACTGGAACAGGCTGCCCAGGGAAATGGTTGAATTGCCATCCCTTCATGTGTTTAAAAGTCACGTAGGTCTGGTGCTTAGGGGCATGGGTCTAGCAGTGAACTTGGTAGAGTTAGGTTTATTGGTTGTACTTGATGGCCTTAAAGGTCTTTTCCAACCGAAAAGATTCTATGATTTTTCGCCCTTTTTTCAGTGAGGGTCTCATGTATTCCTGGTGGGCATGCGGTGTATGAAGAGATTATTTCAATTTCTCAGACTGGGATTCATAAAAATAGCTTCTTAAAAGAAGCAATTTCAGATTGGGATTTTACTCTGGACATCATGTGGCTCTTAACAGCACTGAATGCTTATTTCAAACTGGTCGCCACTGAAGTGGCGTAATGGCATAATGATGTGTCTTGTCAGGACTGGATCCAGCTGTGGCTTGGCCTGGTGGACACACAGCTGTTTCACTGCCACATGGCTGCCCGGTTGCACATGTGCTCTTCAATCTGTGGAGAGACTTCATTTCCCTAAGGCCCCTGCTCCCCTGTCCCCATGTGTTGCTAGTGGCTGCCAAAGAAAATGCCTGCAAGAACACTGGAAATATGATTTAAAGCTATTTGTAAATAAAATGTTTCAAGAGGTTTAGACCAGGTTAAACCTTCCTATATTTTGTAAGCTAAATTACTATACTAGTTTATAATCTTCCCCTCAGAGAACTTGCTTTCAGTCAGTCTCCACAGGTAATCAGTGCCATCTCTAAGTAGTGCTCTCGCTTTTTAGCAGGTTCTGGGGTAGTGGTTTTTACACTTCCAGCAGTGCAATGTAATGTCATCTGTATGATGCTCCTGAGCAGGTAAATCTGCTCTTCTGATTTTTAGTCATTCTTGAATTTTATTTCAGGACATAACTTGGCAAGATGAACACTCGGCTCCCTTTTCCTGGGAAACAAAGGTAAATATGCAGCAATTTTATTGTTAATGTTGGCTTGTCGTTTTATACTGTTCCTTCTGTGTTTATGTTATCCTCGTTTTGAGACTTGATAGACTAATGCCACCTTTATTCTGTGACAGCTGTGTAAAGTGACCATCCTGAAAATGAAGTGGGAGTGGTGTGCTTTGATTTACATCAACAGAAACACAAAATGTACTTACCTTATGAGCTAACATTCTGGCCTCAAGTGCAGCTATAAAACTGATTCATTACAAATAATTGGATTTTGCATTGTAAACTTTTAAAACAATTTCCCATGTCTAGCAAGACCAGTGTCTCAGATATTGTGTAAGCGTAACTGCATTTCACTTCTGAAGTCAGGAATACAGTAGCTAGGAATTGGGGTGAGAAAGGTACAGATATTTAGTAACTTAATTGGACTCTTTCTTAAAGCCTTTTCCATATTTCATCTGTTTATTATGTACTGTAATGTAATGAAACTTGTTAACCTGGAGCTATGCCTGAAGCATTGTGTTATTTCCTCTCCAAAACGCAGCTCCTTCAAAAAATAATGTATTTTTTCTGTGGCAGGTTGTTTTTGGATCGGTTAGTTGTTTGGGTTTTTTTAGCTCCCTTTACCTCTGCTATTTTATTAAAACATTGTTTATGGTGGGATTTTCATAAGGCTAACACAGCACCAGAGTTCTCCATATTTGAACCTGCAATGTGAGGAAATACAGTTGACCATGCTTGTGGTAGGAAATCAAGTTTAACTCTTGTTGAAGAAAAATCTGGAATCAAAAACATAGCTGTTAGCCTTTCTCAACTGGGTAGGGTGGGCATGTTAATTTAATCATATATTTCAGACTGTGTGTTTTCTGGCTTAATCTGCCAGAGAAAGCTGCTTCTCCCCCATTTCTTCCATTTTTTGCCCTTGAACTATGTAGATAATCGTGTATGAGCTTATGAATATGATCTTAGCCTAATGCAGAGTAATTATTTGGAAATGCCAGTGAATACTAAATTAATCCGGTTGACCCGAGACATGCCAGCCTTCCCTGCTCAAGGTCACTGCCTGTAGCTAGCACCCCATCTGTGCTTTGCAGATGCTGATTAACCTATAATTTGATGTGACTCCTGGGTCCCTGCAGCCTACAGTGCTGGAGTCTAAGAGAAACCATTGCTAGTCTTCAGTTGCCTTAAAAATCCCTTATATGCGATGCTGTTTCAGGAGCCAGTAGAGGATTTTGGTTGGACTTGATCTTAAACATCTCTTCTGATCAAAACTATTCTATGATTTCCTGCAGTGGGAGCTTGGTAGCTCAGGCAAGCCCTCCTGTCTTTCAGGGCCCTTAGGAGAAGCAGCCACTGGTTTTTAGCAGAATACTCAAGAGGCTTTTAGCATGGGTATACTTGAGTGAAGCTGTAGAGAAAAGAGAAGTAGTAAGAAGAGCATGGACCTCATTGACAATAAGGTGAAATAAATCCTATGTTGGAGACAGCAGTGTTGTCACTTGCATAGCTTTTGGCTCAAACCCTAAAACTTGGTTTTGGGAATGCGGCAGCTGTAATGGTATTTCTAAGCTGTGTCTTGATAGGATTTAGAAAGTTCTGGATACTTGAACTTCCTACAGGTAGTGCGCTTACTGGGGAACCACGATGAGATGAATCTGCACTCAAATGGATTTTCTCTTTAATTGATAGTTGTTTTTTCTTTTAAATGCATGTGTGTCTAGTGAAGTGTTTTTTCAACTGAGCCTGTGGTTTATCTCATGCTGATTATTTTTACTATCCTACTGATGACTCAAAATGAGGAAGCACAACGGATAGATGCTCTAGTTTCACACTTTCTGTAATGCATGGAGAATCGCAGAAAGTGTGACTGCTGAAGAAAAGTGTGGTGAGGAGGAGGCTGCTTTAGAAATAATTGCCTCATCTAATCAAGCGGTGCTTCCCTGTCCCCCTCCCCTCCCTTCTTGGTGACCGGAGATAAAAGCTGTGCCTCAGCTGTAGGTTAAAAAGTTGCATGACTTTTTCTTTTAGCACAACTCTAGAGAATCCACTTTTTCTGGCTTTATGGGGTGTGCAGTAGTTGGCTTATGTGGGTTCTTCCTTTTTTTTTCCCCACCTCGTAGTGCCTCATATTGTGTCAGTCTTTCAGCCAAATCCTTCAGCTGCTGAGTCTTCCATTTCCAAAGGTGGAGATCTTACTTCATGCTCATTCTTTGATCTCTTCCGTAACCAGCGCTTTAATAATACAGTATTGGAAGGCAATTGCTCCATGAGATACTGACTGAGGAAAAATTAGCCTTGCCCAATCAGTCCAGCAAGGGGAGACAGTGAAGAAACCTGAATGAGTTGTTTGATAAGGTTGGCATGTTGTAATGGACCCTTGGTATCTTGTGAGCCACATTTCTGTTCCCACTGTTATTTCAGGCTATCAAGCTCTTTCCATTCCTACTGCATGAGATCTACCCCATGATAGGTTATTCTTTCCCTCATATTC
>NW_008626082.1:10250-34118 GCF_000691845.1 Merops nubicus
TCCCTTTAATACAGAGTTTTTGATTTAATTTGGAGGTTTTTGCATGTTACTGCCGTGATGAAATTGCTTCATTCTTTTGCAGCTATGCATGGCTGTGCTCTGGCTTACCCAAGGAAGGAAAACTTGTGTTCACTTTCTGATTTTGCAGAGAATGAGCAAGTAGAGATGTAAATCAAGCAAACAATAGGCTTTTTTTTTTTTTTTTAACATGGAAACTAAGAAAAAGAAAGCTACAAATTCAGTATTTGTCTGTAACTAACTTCAGGAGAGCTGAGAGTAAGAAAAGGGGAGGGCATGTTTTCTACAGGTTGGAGACTCTTTCAGCTGTTACAGTGATGCCAGTGGTGATTCTAGTTGATTAGGTACGGACAATTTTTTTTCTCACAGTAGCTAGTGCAGTGGGTTCCCTTATTCCATGGCTATCAACCTTACCCAAAGGACTGTGTGCAAAATTGCTCTCGTCTTGGGCAGAACATTGTTGAAGGTCTTGATAACTTAATTTCTGTCAAAAGTAAACTCTGTGTTCTTGTTTTAAATGCAAATGTGAGATACAGCTTAAGGCATTCATACCATGGCAAATGCATTAATATTTCCACCATTTTCAGCTGTTTGAAATGTATTTAAAATTGTTGTCTTACCTCTTTATTTTTACACCCTCAAACAAAGCATAGTAACAGTGTAAATTGCTGAGTTAGCTGCTAGACAGCATATCAAATACTAATACTTCTAGGAGAAAACTGTAGCACTTCTCAGAAGGAAAACTACTTGGGACGCAGGGAGTTCTCATGGCGCTGCAAAGAAGCTGACATTTTATAACTAGAGGTTGAATTGCAGGGAGTGATTCGGTTCATGGGTGGAGCCCTCATGGACATAACACATCTTGAAATGTGGGTTACATTTTTAACTGGAGCTAAAGCCAGGTTTATGAATTTAGGGCATTCTATTTATGGCTCCAGGTTTAAATGAGATGAAAGCTGACATTTTGGCTGAGTTTAGCCTTTGAGGTTTCTTGGTTTGTTTGAAGTAAAAATTCAGTGAAATTCAACACGGACCCCGAGATATAAATGGAAAACAAGAATCATGCCTGGTTTTGGAAATAATATTTCTCTGCAACTTTTCCTGAACTCAGAACTTTTTGGATTTGGTGCGGTTTGGTTTGGTTTGGTTTTTTTTAAATCAGTTTAGTAATGGGCAGAAAATATAATTTCAATCTGCCACCTCAACTAACATATTGAATGCACAGAGAGCAGCATGGGAATAAGTTGGAATCTATTTCATGCTATTAATTAAAATAGGTTTTCTTCCAAATGCTGAAGATTGACACATGCACATCTGAAAATTTATTGGTCTTGATACAGGTAGAATAGTTGCAAAGGTAGCTTTAGAGAGTCCTTTTTGTACTTTTTTAACTCCTGGCTTTTTCCTCCTTCAGCTCCTATCTGCTTTCAACGGAACTTCAGATATTTGTTGAAAGTAGAAGCCTTCAAAATGGGGGGCGGGGGGGAAGAGAGAGAGAAAGTGTCAAGCTTCAATCACTTCAGTAATCTGTTTGCTGCCTCCCTGTCTAATTTCCCTAATTATATCACTACAGAAGTGATCTGATCCCAGTGATGACTTAGAAAGAAAAAAATTACATTGCACTTCTAAAAATGTGGTTTGCTACCTGTTGCCTTTAACTAAAACAAAAAGACATTCTCCAGTACCCTTTCTATGAGTCCTAGTTAGTTTTGGTTTGATTTTTTGTTGGTTTTTGTCTGTTAATCTAGCTGGCATAAATGGCAGTGCTTCCTTGGAAGGAAAGAGGAACAATGCCTGAAGTTTTGGGTTTTCCTTTCTGTTTTTGATCTACTTACAGATGTTTAAAACTCAGTGCTGTAACACTACTGTTGACTATTAGTTCTTGAAGGGAAAAAAAAACCAACTTGTGGTCATAATTGCTGTGTTCAACATATATTTAAATCTACTTGGCCAGATGTTCTTGGCTAAGGATTCAGTTACCTGCATCAAGCTTTAGACAGCTGTTTTTGAGTGCAGAATGTGCACATACCAGATTCTGTCAGTATGACTTTGCTCAGGCTGACCAGTAACTGGTGTCAGAGTAGAATACTGTTCATATCACCAAAGAGTAGTTCATGACATTTCCTCCAAAACTGTATGTGATGTGTCTCCAGTATTGTCTTTCTCTGTGGACTAAAATTACTTACCTTGGTTTTGAGTGCTCTGCTCTGATTTTGCCCCTGCAATTGGTCTCTGCTGACCTAAGGATTTCTTTCTGACTCTGAAAAGATCGTGAAAACACCCAGAGAGTGCACAGGAAACAAAGCATAAACTGCAGCTACTTTGGGTCCCATATTTATTTTGGTTTTGTCCATTCAGCAAAGCAAAATCATCTTCTAAATAATGTTAAACTTGGCTTTCTTACCTCTGCATATATCAGGCTGTACTTAAAACAAGTTGTTTATGACAGGGTTTCTGCAGTCTTTGTCTCAACAATTTGGATTTTCCAGACTGCCAAGCAAAACAATTTGTTTTGGCTGTGTTTGCTTGACTGTTTAGTAAAATACTACACATTCCTGATGAGTGAGTAAGATGCTTGAAAAAAAAAAAGTCACTGGGTTCTATGTGGTCATTTGTTTTTAAAGTAGACTTATGAACTGAGACTTGATTTTTATACAGTATGATTAGATCATTGGGTTCTTAGTGTGTGGTGCCTCTCTTTTATAATACATTGTTTCCCGTGAGTCTGTACAGCCAATGTTACTATTTAGTGGATTGTCTTTGCCTTGAGACTGAGGTTAGGTGTAAGTTTTTTAATCCAGTAAATACAATTCCTAAATACCTTAAAATGGTCTTTATAAGGAGAGGTGAACATCCAACTTCCTAAAACCTGCAATTTAATATTACTTACTTCTCAGACAGAAAGATGATCCAAGACTAGGCATCCTTTACTTCAACCCTTGCACTGGTTTAGGATCAGAGGGACAAGACTGAAAAGAATACAGACTTCTAGGCTTGCTCTGCTTCAAAATACTACTTTGTGTGTGCTTTCACATGTGCTGTCTCTCTTATTGCAAAAGCAAGTAATTCTCAGCACATTAGCTTAAAAATAGTACTTCTGTTAATAGCTTTTATTTGAATTCTGATAAGGTCTAGAAATTGTAGTTGGGACTGTCCTTGCCTGTTTGTAAACTCTCAAGACTTTCTGGGTGGAACAGAAATACAAGATGGACAAATGGTAGGAAAAATAAAGTATTTGTGTTTCATTCCCTAGATTTGGATTTAAAATACATAAACTTCAGCTCATTCAGAGTCCTACAAAATCTATGAAAGCAGCTGGGACTTTATCTCTAGAATCACAGGCTGTGCCTAAGTGACAATTCACTTTTGACCATCAAACCTTACCGCAGTGCTCAGTGTTTGCTTCCCCAAGGCAGCAGCTGGTACAGCATGACAGGTGCAGTTCTCCTGCTAAATGTTTAGGTGCACAACTGCAGCTCGGCCCCAGCCTGAGGACAGTGAGCATGTGGTATGGCCCTTTATGGACCAGCTGCTACCGTAAGCTTGATTTGGGCCAGGAGAGGTGTGCATCAAGATATTCTCATGGCTGGCAAACCTGAAGGAAAAGGAAGTGGTTTTTCTTGAGGGGGTAACTGTCTTTTAAATGTCATTTCTTTCCCAATGAATTGCCAATTTGCAATCTGATGTAAGAAACTGAGAGCAGAACACTAATTAAATTCACATTTCTAGTGTTTAGTGACTCACCAGAACATGCATTACTACTCATGACTTGTCAGAATGGGGTGTTTCACACATGGGTCTTCTCCATCTGTATGTGAAATAATCTCCCTACTTACACTGCTGCTCTGTTGGAGGTTTTTTTGAGGGGGAGGTTGTTTATAGTATTTTATTGCCAAGTTTTTTACTTGAAAGGGACTCCGTATTAATAATACTCTTTCATCAGCTACATTTCTTAAGGGCTCAGATGTCTTCAGTAACCTTGAAAGTCAGACAGAAGCATTATGTATTTTAAGGGAAATAGAATAACTTGTGACTGTTCCACAGAATTTCTTGGCTTCCCAAGCTAAATGCTAGAGGCAGAATGATCCATTGGACCTTTCGGGGCTGTATTTACATCATGCTGAGGCACAGAGCTTTCAGAACCTGTCGGCATAGTCTTGTCTTCTTCGCCTTCCTTGGGGCAGAAAGCAAACTCCTGAAGACGTATTTTCATTCAGATTATTCCACGTCATGTTATGAACTGTTTGATCTCCAAAGCATACCGTGACACAAATATGCAATCTTAAATGTCAGGCGGTCCTGATTTCTGAAATGGAAAGGTACAGCCCACAGCCTTTTGTTCTAAAAGGGCAAAGAGGTCATCCTCTCCAGGACATGCATTCACAAGCAGGTTGGAAAGGGAACAACTGCCTGGAGTGCTGCAGTGCCACACTCTTCTCTGCACTAGGAGTGGTCTGCTGCTTCCAAACTAGACCTCTGACTTGATATCTGGACCTGTATGAAAGAACATAAAACATGACCACAGGCAGTGGCTTTTGCTCTATAAAGTAAGAACTTCTTAGGGGTCCTGGCTTTGCTTATCTATCTTGCTGCCACTGAAAGGTGAAGCCATCTTGTTGGTTTTCCTTTTTCTAATTCCTGTTCTAACCAACCCCTGCTTCCCTTCCATCATTTTTTTTCCCAGATTTTGTTTCCAACACTATTCTGATGGATCTGGGGCTCTGATGGCCCCTCTGCCTTCTGGGCACTGACCTTCCCTCTCTCTTGGGCTGGGGGGTGAAGGAATCATTTTACTGAAACTGACTGCTGCTGTGGTGGCCTTCAGCCACTGTCATCTCTAGTGTGAGCCCTGGGACAGACTTCTCAGAAGAAGGAAGACTGTTGAAGCATAGAAAGGAGCACTGTTTTAATTCCTATGTGACGAGGACTTAATTCTTCCAAGAAGGAAATTTTTTCACTTCTTCTCTCCACCCCCTCCCCTCCCCCTCCTTGGATACTGGAAAAGTGCCAGTCTATTTTATATTGTGTTGTGGTTTTTTTTAAGCTGGGGTGTTATCAGTTCTGAAGTCTTAAAGCATCTTAACTTCAGGGTGGTAAATCTCTATTTGGTAGCATTGCCAAAGAAGCTTAGGGAAATAAATCCCTATATTTTAATATAGGGAATGGCAGTCACTTTAAATAATCTCAATACCCTTACGTCTGTAGTTTGTTTATGCAGAATTTATCCAAGGAAAAAATCTACTGCTCTTAACTTGGTCATGACTTCTGTTTAAAAAAAAAAAAATTAAAGAAAATCAGAGCACGAAGGTTTTTCCTCCTAGTATTTTGCAGGCAGGGAGGGGTGTTAAGCTATTCGGCAAGAGCTGCATGTATACCTGCACTCACCTTGTTCTAGCTGAGCTGTAATTACTTAACAGCTTGTGTTCTGCTTCTTTTGATAACACAGTATATTCTTAATGAAAACACAAAACTTGGTGCTTCCTTGCCTATAACCTTGGAGAAATACCTCCTTTAGAAAGGTCAGCTGTTAGTCCATGAATCAAATTATGTGATCGGCTGCTGACTATTTAAAAAGGTTATTTTCTAAATGATCAGTTGCTGTGAACATTTGTGCTTTGATGAGAAGTTTCTGAATATTAAATACTAGGCGTGTGAGACCTTTTAGCTCTAGAGTGGCTTTGAACTTAACATGCTCAATAACATAGGACTGGAGATCAAACACTTTTAGTGAAAGTGATGTGCAGCTAGGACTTGTTTTAGACTCAGGCACATAGATGCTACTGTGGTTTTATTCAGGAAAGGCCAGGTAGGGGAGTTGAATGAGGAAAACATCACAAACAAGTAATGAACTTCAAAAGCATCTGTTATGAACTTGTTGCAAAAATAGAATTTGAAATCTCCTTTGAATTTTTTCAAAACTAAACAGGCCCATAATGACAACAGTGTAATGCAGTTTAATTTTTTTCTTTTGCATTTTGTTCCATTTTACAAACAAAAGTCTAGACATGAGGTTATTATTTTCTAGCACTTTTGATGGTGCTGTGCTCCTAAATACAGTAATGCTTCTGTGTTCCTCAGAGTGAAATAAGGCTTAACTTTTATTAGCCTAAAGTGTGTCCAGCTAGTTGACAATCAAGATTACTAAAGTGGTGGTAAGTAAAACGAACATTTTGAAGTACTGTTCACCTTTGAGTGGCTTTTGCAAGATCTGTATCATGCTTTAACTGTGGTCACTTGTGTCCTTGACCTAGTGTTGCCTCTCAGAAATAAGTACATCTATCTGTACTGCAAGTAAAAACAAACCAAGATTGGAATAAGTGGAGAACTGGTCTTGCTGGTGAAATTGTTCCTCTTCCTTCAGAGGGGTATTAGAATTGTAAAAAACACTTATCTACACATACTCAGGACATTTAATCCTTATGGAGTTGTAACGTGTTGCCAACTATTTCATAGACTATAATGGAAGATTGCCTTTTAAACTACACTGTAAAGCTTTTTTGCTTTATATTTTCATGTAAAACATCTGTGGCTCTCAAAATGCATTCACAACTGCTCCAGTGTTGTGGTGCTGCTATTCTAATGCTTTGGTGCTGTGCACACTTTGCACAGCTATCTTGGAAGGCGCCGAGTAACTTGCATCCAGTTGGTTTCTTTGACTCCTCTGCAGTAGGTCTAGGAACTTTACATTTGCTTGCAGTTCAGACTTTTAAAAATCATTATTTGTATGTAGTTATGAAGATAGACATTTATGCAGAAAGTAAGTTAGGTTTGCTGTGGTTATCTGTCTGGGACTTGCCTAGCTGCGGGAAAAGGTATTTTCTATCAGAAAATAAGAAAATATATCAGAAGATAGATCAGAAGTCCAAAACTGTGTCTTTGTGAAGGGCTTTGAAATACTGTTGTTTGGTTGTTTTTTTTTTAACAGAGCCAGATGGAGTTCAGCGTGGCATCTCTGTCCATACAAGAACAAGGTGGTGCCCAGTCACAAAATGAACAGAGGCAGCCCGTTAAAGCAGCACCTGGTATCCAAGTCCCTAAATCTTCTCAGGCCAGTAAGACCCCTGGCTCTGATGGGTTGATAGCACCCAGAAAGGAAGAGGAGTCCTCTTTCTGGAAGATAAATGCAGAGCGCTCAAAATTTGAAGGAGACAAGTCTGAGTTCCAGTCCCTGACTCCCAGCCAGATCAAGTCCATGGAGAAAGGAGAGAAACCCCTTCCCTCTTTTTACAGACAAGAGTCTGCTCCAAAGGAGGTGGCAAAAGCTGACAAGCCCAGCATAACAAAACCAGAGAAGTCTGCTGCCCCCAGCCTACCTTCTGTATCTCTCGAATGGGAGAAACCTCGACCCACTCAACTCCCTGCTAGTTCTCTAGATGACTTCTTTCTTCCTGACCCACCACAGGACCTGGCATCTTCTAGGACAAACAAGGAAGATACTGATGGTACTATACTTACAGATCCACAAATGCCTGAACAGGTAAGGACTGCTATATCCACTGTCCTTAGATTTAAAAACTGGATAGCCCATTAAAATCTGGCAAGGCTGTTCTAGAAGATTAGGGACTCCATAAAGCATTAAGCCATAGCTCAGCTTGCTGGCTTTTTATATTGCAAATTCAAAGAAGTCTATGTAACCAACATGTTAACTACTATTGTTTATTTCAGCCAAGTATTTTTTTATGTAGTAAAATGCATAGGACAAAGGCATTATTTAATTATAATACCAGAAATGCTGATGTGGCATCTAGTGGCTAACTAGCAAGCTAACTAACAGTTCAGGGTAGAAAGCGTGCTATATCAAGTGGAAGAGGGTGGTTTTCTCCTTGAAACAGCAAAACAGTTAATGAAAAAAAGAAGGTTTTAACCTGAAAAGTAGCTAAACTAGAGTCTGGGATACTTTCTTGGTGTACACAGCACAGCAGTGAATGGTGAGCTGATTTCTCAGCTATTTTGAGCAATAGCCCAACAGCCACTTCCCATTGCTTTATCCCAGGCAGCTGGGCTGCTTTCAAATGTGTTTTCTCTTAAAGTCCAAAATGGAAATGGAATGAGCTTCCAGAATTAGCCTTCTCAATTTTTTTTTTTTAAATAAAAACCCCCAAACATCCCAACAACAACAAAAAACCCTTGAGGAGCTCAATAGCCAATTGAAGTTATTTAAATAACAGATGCTGATCTGTGAGAAAAGAAAAGGAATAACAGGATATGAAATGGTGAGGGAAGGAAAAGGAAGAGATCCAAAGCCTGAAAACTGTGTAGGAGAGGAGAGGTTCTTCAAACAGAGCTGTGCAGTTCTGTTTGGAATCTGTAGCATCATTCTGACACATTACTGTACACCTCAAGCACATCACATAGCTTTTTCTCTACCATACTTTCCCAAAAGTAATTGTTTAAATTCTAAACAAGATGATGTAAGGTCAGAAAGGTGCAGGATGAGTTGAATACTTGCAGGAGGAGGAAGTGGTAGCACTTGGAAGAGAACAATAGTCAATTTAGTATTTGCAGACCTCTGTTTAGGTATTTTTTTCTGAAGCTCAGACATAGTGCTTCTTGAGCTCTTATGCTATAAATTGTGATTGTGGTAGTCCTGTCATTTTAGTTAAAGGCTTTATCATGTTTTCCTACAAAGTAATGATTTGTTACAGTTTCAATTCCTTCGTGAATGTTTTCTAGCTCACTGAAATACTTTGAAAATCCTGATCTTTCTCTCTGTGGAGAAACAATGTCAAAACACAGACGGGAGTAGCGAAGAAGATAGTACAATAGAGGTTTTTTTTCATTTCCTCTTTTCTGGATTATCTTTCCTATTCTGGAGAATAGAGCCATGCCCTAGGAAGAGGATCCAGAGATTCACCTGTGTCCCTTGAATAATATTCCTGAACACTAAAATTACCTTAAATGTCACAGCTAAAAGCATTACAGGAGCGAGCATGTTCTTCACAGCCTAGTAAATGACAGGTTAACAAAGTTTAAACCATGTCATTTACTGAAAACAACTGTCTGTCATTGCAACAGGCAATACATTGAATTATTGAATTAGTGATGCTTACATTCTGTGTTTGTTTCATTCTCTGCAATTCCCACTCTAGTCTAAAAATTGATCTTTATTAATTTTTCCATGGGGGGAAAAAAAAAAACCAACAAACACAAACAAAACCACCACAACATTTTGGCTGCAGACTACCACTACAAGACTTTTGTTTTCCTCTGGAATTGCCTTTTTGGTCATTGTGAGTATTTTTCCATGTCTAGCATTTTCTGGTGTAGGTTCTTCAGTGTCCTAACACAAGGTGAAGAACTTGAACATGGGCAGACAACATTTTAAATGTTCTTTTGTAGACAGACAGTCATCTACTGAGTTTGTAATATAATTAACAAACACATTATTTCTCTTTTTTTTTCCTTGCAGACTAGTACAAGCAATGTTATCTTGAAGACTGGCTTTGATTTTCTAGACAACTGGTAAAAGATACTTTAGATTGAATCAATTTTGGGGAAGGAGTGGGGTATCTTTCTCCTTGTATGTTAATTTACTAGCATTTGTGTCTTTTTCTAGAAGTAACTTTCAAACTCTTAAATGTTGCCTTTGTATAAACTTTTGTAATATCATATGCGTTTCTGTTTTTTAAACAGTGATAGAAGTGTGGTTTCATTTGGATATTTTTTTTAATTTCTGTTAAAATTTTTAGTAGCTACTGTATTGAGAGGATAGGAGAAGTTACCATATGCATGTTAAAGACAAACAAATGAGAGTCTCCACATCCTAGAAATGGAACCTCCAGGACCAGGTTGTGTGCACAGCTTATAAGAAAGTGTTGCACAAGCAATGGTTCCAAATAAGCAAATAATTCCATACTTCAGATAACTGGCAAAGACTGTATGAAGAATGAGCGTACAGAAGAATTGCGTTGTTTTCTATATTTCATTTAGTTTGAAAGTATCTTTTGTACCACTTAGCTGAAAACACTTTACTTTCGAAGAGGGCAAAGGCATTGCCAAAATGATGGATCCAAAGAAGCACTGTGTTTGTCCCCTACAAATCTGCTAAAAGAACATGAGAGTGTTAGAAAAGTGACCTGGGGAAATGACGGGTGTTTCTGGTCTTTGGGTGAAAAACTTGGTGGTGGGTGGAAGAGAATGGGACAGCACCTAATGAATGGGAGAAACTGTCTTCAGGGAATACAAACCTAATGACTTCACTGCCTCCTTACTAGAGCATAGCTCTTCATAATAGTAGTGCTGGAAGCACAGCACCAGGAATTGCTGGTGTGTAGATTGCCTTTGTGTCAGGGAAACCACTATGTTTATGGGAGGTCATAGCAGTATAAGGCTTCTTTGTAAGCAGTGCATTGTCTCAAGGACTCATCAACTTTGGTGCTTTTTCCTCCTCGTGGGTACATTCTCTTCAGCATTCAACATCTGGGTTACATTTGCTCCCGAGGTGCAGAGAAGCATCTCAAGGTGGCCCTCAGACTTGCCTCCAGTTCTGCTTTCAAATGGTCTTTGTTTGGTGTTTAAAATGTAGAGCAGAAGACTAGCTGTCATTTGAATCTGTCGTCTCTGAAATGCAGCATGATTTACACACTGACTCTCACTGTGTTTACCTCACCTTGAAGCCTTAATTCCCCCTACGCACAGCCAGCGACTGGTCTGCTCCAATGCCAAAGGTTTGACCTTTCCCTTTACCTCAGCAATAGTCCCACACCATTTGTTTGGGGTAGAAGGCAAAACATAGGGCTCTAATGGGTCTGTTGGGCCCTAGCCAAGGCTATAGGAGGGTCACCATCTCCTAGACCATAATTGTGCTAGGCTTCTCACGGATTAACACTTGATGTTTGGTTCAATGCCAGGGACAGTTAAAAGTGCAGAGCTGGATGCTGCAGGATTTTCTTCTGCCTGTTACAGGAAGAGTTTGTGATGTCCTAGAAGAATCCTTGTCTCTAATTGGTGTGCTGCTTGCTCTAAACAAGCAGAGGAGGATGATAGAATAGCAAAACTTACTTTTTGATCAGGGACAATGCCATAAGCCACCAACATCACCACCCATATGCCACCTTCCCCCCAACAGAACCACCAAGCCCAAAACCTCTAGTTTTTCTAGTGTTTTCTTAAAAGGTTTCTTAGCTAAAGGGGAAGATTGCCACAGAGCAAAAATCGCTGCGTAGCCTTACTTATAGACTACCAAGAGCTTCATTCCATGCTTCCTGAGGTGTACGAACTCCTGTAATTTGTGGGTACTGTCTCTGCATTCAGCAGTTCAGAACGTACTTGTTTCCACCAGCCTGGACTTTACTGATTTTTTTTTTTTTTTTTTTTTAGGGAGCATGAGCGTTCAGTGCACCCCAAATGACCTTTCTTAGCATTTGCTACAAGCCCCGAGCAGTAGTGCAGCTTAGAACAACTTTAGCACAGATTCTTTAGGTGCAGAATTAGCATTGACTCGCACCTGCTTTTTAAAGCTGAAAAATGTTAACCCTGGGCTTTACAGTTACAAGTGAATCTAATCTTTTGTACATTCAGCTGCTGAGAAGTTATAAATCCACCATGAAGGTGTGCAGTCTAATCTTACTTTGATATAGGGAGAGCTGAAAGCAAAGTTTCCTGCTATTGAGGAGGGTTATTTTAAGTCTCAGCTAAGAACCTTAAAGCTTCTTAGGGAAGAACGTGGGCTTCCTGTCTCTTCCATTGGCTAACTTGACCCTAATACACATTGGGACCAGCTGGTAGAACATGCTGCAGAACTTTTTACTTATCCTGGTAGGTTTTTCCTGTGCTTTGACAAGAGTTGATGCTCCTCCTTTCTTTAATATGTTTTTATTAAACATTCTTACCAAAAAAATTGTACTTGGTCACATTTTATATTAACAATGTTTTAATAAAGTCACTTTAAATAGAACGTTTGATGCTTTTGTGTTGCTTTGTGCTTTCCTCTGTGCCACTGGAGTTGTTTGGGGCATCTTCAGGGCAGCCAAGAATGATCTGGCCTGGAATTCAGAAACTCAATTTTTCAGATCAAGGGTTGGGAAAAAAATAAACACTGCAGCTGTTTTTCAAGCTTTTAAGTGAGGCTTAAAAAGGGGAGGTACCTTTGCTTTATTATTTTATCTGACAGCTGGGGACAGGGTGAGATTTGGAACTTTTTGTAAAGACTAAATTCTATTTGTGTTTCATTGTCGTAAACTTAAACCAAACACATCACCCATCTCACCTCTGTGTCGTATCTTCAGGTAATCCAGAGCTGTCACCCTGCTCCTTTACCCCAAGCAGGATGGGGGAGAGAATCGACAGGTAAGAGTGAGAAAACTCCTGGGTTGAAACAAAGACAGTTTAATAGGTAAAACAAAAGCCACACTTGCAAGCAAAGCAAAATAGGGACTTATTGGCTGTTTCCCCTCAGCAGGCTCACTGTGCTTAGTGCAAATGACCAATATTGTCAATGACAGACTTTCAGGCAGTTTTCTTGTCAACTGATGGTTCCATACAGCTATGAAAAGCATGTCACAAAGGAAGATGCTGGCAGAGGCCACTGGGTAGTCTCACTTTCTGCCTCTGGACAACAAGTTCTCAAAGTGTAAGAGAGTCAAATGTGCAGCTACAAGGGTAGTTTTTCTTCATGCCCACATCCACTTTTTTCAGAAATGTATTTTGAAAACAATTCAGTTTGGCTTATACTTCAGCTGAATTTCTACCGACAACTAAAAAGGCATTTGAAGAAGAATTTGGTTTGGAGAGACTAGACAGCCAGTTAAGGGGTGGTATTCCAACTACATTTAGGATCTGGCCTAAACATAGTTTGCTTCAATCTTGTTTAAGCTCTGTATTAACTTTCAGAGGTCCTCCAATAAAGGCAAATCCACAGCACCTGGGCGCTGCCTCAGCACGTGGGCGCGGCAGGCCTCATGGCGGGGTGAAGGCTTGGCAAGGCAGAGAGAGAACCACGCGGTGGCTGCCTGACGAAGGCTAGCCAGCGATTCTCCAGCCACTTCAGCCATCGCTGCTGAGCTTCAGGCAGCACAGGGCTGTCTCCGAGGTCCTGGATGTGGGTGCTGGAGCAGCACCCAGCAGGCAGAGTCCTGTCAAATGCTCAGCAACGGCATCTCCCAAAAGAGCTCGCAGGACATGCCCCCGAGATAGAAACCCTTCGTTGTAGGCATTATTCATAGACAGGCCTCTGGGCTTTGCTGTCCAAGTTTGCCCGTGAGCCACTTGAGTCAGTACGTTCTTGTTACTGTGAGGACAAACCAGTCATTTGGCTGTCCTGCATTTGTGAACTAATGAGTTAATGCCAGGGAAAGCCTTTACAGAGCAGGTAAGTCAGGCACACTCGACAAGCCAGTTACTTCCTACATTTCTACTGAAAATCTCTGTTGTCACTTTTTCATAAGTGAGTGTTACACCTCAACACATGATATAACCAAATAGTTCATGAGGATCTACATCTTCATTTGACCTCCCACCATCTGGAGAGTTTTGACACCACCCTCTGCACCCAATGAATGTAAGGTGGGAGATCTTTACAAGATTTATTTCTGTCCCTAATTCAGCAGTTCCCCAATAGTACTGAACTCTCACAAAGGATGCTGCTCTGAGACCAGGTGTATTTCATCCTAATGGAACAGAGACGGAAATCTCACAATTAACTCACCCCTCTTCTTCAACAGACCCTCTGTCCCCTAAGATCCTCTTCCCAGGGGCATTGCTCCTTCCTGTTCTCCTCCCTGCTGTTCAAGGTGAAGATGCTAAGGGACAGGCCACAGCCTGACCTTCTTGCAGGACGAGTTTACGTGTTCCGCACAGTAAACGTACCTTCTTTTAGGGCACCTGCCAGGGTAGTCAACCACCCATTACACCTGAGCCCAGCTTGGCTGAAGCCTGGCAGCCACGTCTCTCCTCACCTTCATCCCAACACGGTACTTTTGAAGCGCACCATTTTTCTGTAAGCATCACTGTGGCTTTTAAACTCTGAATGTCTTCTGGGGCAAAAGATTCCATTAGGCAACCTCCAAATCACAGCATTTATCAGCTCTGCTGCATAATGACTGTGAAACTTGAACCTCGTACAGAATCAAGATACAGGACTAAATGCCCCTGGTGGGTCAGGATTTTACTGGGATGCCAAAAAAGTCAAAAAAAACCACATAGCTGCTCTGGAAATAGCTTACTGCGGTTAATGCTTGTCTCCAAAATGAATGAGGGGAAAAAAAAAATGGGTAGGAACAGAAAGAGTCTTCCGTGGGTTTTGTATGCTTCAGTAATTTCAGTAACCAGACAGAGGTTTTCACAGAAGTCTGACCTCAGCCTTAGCTTCTTCCTGACCAAAAGCAGCACGAGTGCCAGAGACCCTGAAATTCAACCAGCCATTTGCTTCCTGGGCTTGTGCTCTGAAACCAAATAACCAGAGTGAGGGCAACTTTTGAAAATTTCCCACTTGTGGCTAGATAAAATGTATTTTCCAAGTACTGTTTTTGTTGCTGTAAAATGCCAGCTGCTATGAAAAGATGAGGTGGCATGTGTGCCAGCATAACAGTTGAGGTGGGAGAGGAAACAAAGGTGATGGAAGAGAGAACAATGTCCAAATGCAAGGGGAAAATTCACTTCATGGGTCCTCTCCACCCCGACATTTCCCAGCTACGTGAGCTGAAGCACTGGCCTCACTTTGCTTGGTGGCAAAATTTCATTTGACTTGCAGGAAGCCTGGACTTTATTACAGCTGCTTGTTATTAAAGGGCTGACTGAACATCCTTGCCACATTTTTCAGAGCTTAAATCTGCCAAGACGGAAACTTCTGCTGTGTGCCTATAAGCTTATGCTTAAGAAGGGCTTTTCTGGCCCGTGTGTTGTTCCGGGCCCTTGGGCTTCCACCTCTGTTTGGCTGCAGCTCTGTTCCCCCAGAACAAATACTGCAAATGCTTGTGGCCAATAATGACAGCTTTTTTTTAACTTCTTCATCCTGGAGAAACCAATCTGCTGCTGGCGATTCAGGGCAGGCACCTAGGAGCTCCCACCAGGCTGGTAGCAGTGCAGGCAGTGACTGGCAGCTGCTGGAGGGACTGAGCTGCTGCCCGGGGCTGCAGTGCTGCCTCTAAGCCCTTCAGCAAATCCCATGATCTGCCATCTGAGATGCCCTGAGCTGGCTCCAGAAACCGAGTCTGGTCAAAGTCACAGCAAAAGTACCAATAGATGAGAGTTTCTTGGCCCACTGCCCTGCCAACACAGGAGTACTGCTTATTCCTTGGCCTCTTGTTTGTTCTCTGTGGCTCTCACCTCACCAGGACAATGGTCTTGCTGTCACTGAAGTCATGCAGTGTCATCTCAGCAAGATGTAAAGCTGCAAGATGTTTTAATAACATAGCTAGGTATCAATTACTTGCTTGCATTGAGGCACACCTGCCATATTAAATTTCATGCAGATCTTGGCTGTGTTTCCTCCAGAAACCACTAAAGGGAGTTGAGGAAGCGGGGAGGAAAATCCCAATGTACCCAATCTTTGGTCAAGTTGTACCATATCTCTACCACCAGCCTTGATCCAAGCTTTAGGTCAACATATTAATTATGGTATCAACTCAACCAATTGTGTGGAAATCCTGCAACAGCCCCAGGGAATCTCCTCATCACTAAGATCTCATCAGTAACATTGCAGGAGCACAGATGACTAAGAACAAGCTTAGCAAAGAGCTATGTACCCTCCTGTATGGTCTTTCTGCTAGCTGGTTTAAAGCCAGTGCTGGCTGGGAGCAAACAAATCTTGCATACGATTCAGATGAAGCAACTTCTGCCCTGTAGCACTGTGCAGTCCCTTATCCCTGATGTGTCCAGCACCTCTCTGCCAGAAGCAATGTTTGTTCTTCTCATTGCTAGCATGGCAAAAACTTGCCCCAGCACTGAGCCGGGTCCCTCAGGCCTACAGCCATCCTCCAGTGACTGAGACCTCTCCTAGCACAGACAGTCATCGGTCTAGGTTACTTCTAGCAGACAGCAGTCTGTTTTGGATTATCTGGGTTTTCCAGGGCTCTAACAGGGGTTTGGTATTGGCAGATGGAGCAGGAACCAGGAGGTAGCAAGATGGGCGTGTGCTCACCCTCCTCCAGCCCAGCCTGCTCCAGCACTGGCTTGCCCTTTTAAAGGAAGCTTTCCCCTCCCAGGCTGCCAGCTCACTCCCCAGCAGTTTGTTGTTGCAGAAGCAGCTCAGTGGAAGGTCCCATGCCAGGACAGGACGCTTCCCCTTGGAGGCATTCAGCTGTCAGTAGCCTGTAAGCCAGGCACCAGAGCCCATCTGCAGCCCACTGGTGCATTCCTCATGACCTACTTCTGCCTTCCTGCCAAAGCCCCCACCCCTGCAGAGAGCACTTCGGTGGCCCGGTCACAGGAAGGCTTCACCAGTCACAGCAACGTTTGAAACTCCCTGAGCAAGCTTCTCACGCATGCCTGGAGAATCAGCCACAGAAGTATTTGCAAAGCACAGCTATTAAGAGACCGACAGATTTTTGTGGGCATTCTTTAAATATGTTATTTTCGTCTCTCTAAACATCTTTTTTCCACCCTAAAGGGTGCAGGGCATTTAGATGTACAGAGACAGCCCTCGGTCCCTTTGCTGGCATGAGCCCACAGGTGGGCATTGGGGACTGCAAGGTCACCAGCCTCCCTCTGCCCTTTTCTCACACCAGAGCCCAGCTCTTTTCTCACTCCAACACCACTCCCTGAAGTCAAATGACTTTTACCAATGCAGCGCCAGAAGAGTAGGTGGAAAAACTGGGTCATGATGGTAATGTCCTGGTGAGGGAAGTTACATGACGATAAACAACAGCATAAGGGGTGGTTTCTGAACCTGGTCTCACAGGTTTTACCCAGCAGTCAGTGACTGCAGTTACAGAGGACTTCAACTGATATTAAAAAATCCAAATCCTGATTTCTTTCAACTGTACAGATTCAGTTAAAATCCATAAAAGCAGCAGCACTGAGTCCTTCTTGGTTCATTTGCAATGAGTCCCCCAGGGCACTACTTTTGCTAGAAATGCCATTAGCATTTACTGTTAAGTTCACTTGGAGGCACTTCTGATTTTAATTATATAGCCCTTGTAATGCTTCCACTGGCACTCTCTTAGTATGGAAAAAACAAGCATAGGATGTAGAGAGATAAAAAAGCTATTAACTCCAGGGCTAACGATGCCAGGTCAGTTTAGTTACAAACGGATTTGTCTCAGTAACCCAGCCCAAAGAGCTGGCTTTCAGTATTCTGATAGGAATGTACCAAATATGACAAAAATGTCTTTATCTGGGGAAGCTAATTTTAGATACCATTTTTGGTCAGGCAGTAGAAATTCTTAGGGAAGAATATTAAACTTCCAATTAAAAAAAAAAAAAAATGTTTTTGTAGGACACACTTCACCCATGCCCTGTTACATCCACCACAGGGAGACTCCGGAGTGGTTGCTCAGCCGTGCTGCCACACCCGGCCAGCAGCACCCATCCGTCCTGTCCCCTCTGCAGCTTCTCCCTGCCTCTGTAACACCACCAGCCCACAGACCACCATGGACCAGAGCTCTGGCTCTCCAGGTCCTCCCAGGACATGCAGCCCGGCCTGACCAGCACCCAACCAAAACAAATGGGCTCTGAGGGAGCCACGTTTGCCAGTGGCTCTAGTGGGGCTGGGAGAGGTGATTGCCTGTAGTGTCTCAGCCTCCAGGCCAGCACCATACCCACCCCACACCCTCACCCACTCTGGAGAGATGAGGGTCAGGCACTGCAAAGCAAGCCAGGGAGCAAACCAGCTTCCTACCCCACAAAAGAGGAAAACTCCAGAATTTCAGAGCTTCCCACTATCTCAAGATGAGGCCGACATACTTCACAGTTTAAGTTAAAAAAGCAGAGGCAGCAGAAGCAAGGTAGAACCCAAGAGCTGGAGCATCCTCCTGGCACACAGATGATGCTGCTCAATTCCCTGCTCTGCTCACAGAGCTGAGCCCCCCCGTGCAGGGCTGCGCAGCTGCAAGGCAGCCCCAGTGAGGGCAGCAGCATTCCTGAGACAGGGGAAAACCCAACCCAAGAAGAGCAGGCAAGATGTGCAAGTGCGTTCACCACACAGAGCATTACAAACAGAGTAATTATAACCCAATTAAAGAGAGAGGAAAAGCACGTGGCACATAAACAAGTTGCTACTAGAGAGGTGCACTGAAAGATTTTTAATTGGTCCAGGGCTCTGCTGTATAAAAAATTCATAAGCTTCAAGTTACTTCTGTCACATTTAAAATTGCTTTTGAGTTCTACAGCCTCAGCTCTCGTAACCAGCTACCTGCAAAATGTGGTCAGTTCAAAAGCCCTTACCTACAGCTGGTCTATTTTTGTGTAACATGGTTTCTTCCTGTGCCCAGTCATTGCAGGATGGACAACAAGTGTCCACAGGATGCAAGCAACATACATGCATATATTTTTTAATTTAAGGGGTTAGAAATGCTCACTCTTGATAAGAGCCATTGAAACACTGAAAATCTGCCACCGCTCCCTCTTTCAGCAAACCTCTGAGGGCCAGCTCCATCTGTCAAGTTGTTTACAGATCAGACAGTGACACAGCCCAGCCATTTGCTGTCCCTTTTGGCAGCAGGGCTGGACTTACACCCTAAAGTGCCTCCTCCCGCTCTGGTGCCAAAGGGTGTCCCAAGATAGGAGTTGTGGACAGCCAAACTGCAGTGATCAGGGCATTGCTGCAGGATACCTCTTCTCAAGTCTTTGCCTACAAACTTGGCATGACCTCAGATCCCTCGCTTCATCTCAAAATGCCCTTACAGGTTGTCCTGCAGGAATGAGTGGGAGCCTAAGGACAGTAATGTTGACATTTTTTGTCATCTCACGAGGCCCAGCTAGATAAAGACCATGACAGCCTGTGAATTATTTTTTCACATGTGACGTAGAAAATGAAAATAGAAATAGAATATGAAAACTTGCTGGCAAAAGCAATTGCCAATAGCCATGGTAAAGATCATGTGTTCATGCTCCTCATGGCACATCTTGGCCGCAGCGAGACTAGTGACAACAGCATTACCCTTCCCAAATTACTCACAGCCCACAGTTCTTTGCTGTGAAGGGCCAAAGAGGATGCCCCTTTCTCAGCTGACTGTATGAGCTGTAGCCCAAAGAATGAACTTGAAGATTTTGTTATTACAGGACATCATTTCCAATGCTGAAGTTATTCCAAAGAGTTATTCTGCACTGAAATCCTTCAGATATTGTCTGGATAACAGGAAGCACATCAAGACTCCTGTTCCGAGACTTTCAGTGAAGGTAAGAGGCTCTGATCCTGGTATCAAATGGCATCACTCACATCAGACTGAATGCCAGCATGCAACTCAAAGCATCATTTTAACCTCCTGAAAAGCTGCAAACAAGCATCAGCTCAAGACACTTGGAAGCAGCCTCATGGTGGGAATTGCAAGAAATACACCTTTGTGAGTCAGTTGGGCTGGTGGCAAAGAAGTCTTTGTTGACACTAGAGGTAGGCATGGGCTAGTGATGGAGTAAACATCCCCACACTTCAATAGGCTTCATGCTGTGGCTTGCACAGGGATACTGCCACAGTACAAATCACGGCCAGCCAGTTGACCACCAGCAACCCAAAAGCATTTCCCACACTGAGGTGTCCTGCAGAGGTGGCACCTACCAGTATGCAATAAAAGCAAGTGTTTGTTGTAGCGAGTAATTTTCAGCACAGTTTATGGAGGGATTTAAATTCAAAATACACTAACAAACAGAAAAGGCCTTCTCTGTTGTCAAACATGCCTGAAAAGGAGCTTTCTGTAGCCCACGGGTGTTTCAGGTCACTCACACATAGTGGGAACAGGATCAGTGGGGGACACATCCTGGCTGTGCATATGTGGTGGCTCTTTCTGGAGGAGGACTTCCCAGCAATCAGCAAGGGCAGTAACAGGAAGCTTCTCTCCTTGATATTTCTGTGCACTATGTTCCTGGCAGGTGGCTGCTACCCTGAAATCTGGCACATAGGAAACAGCAGCTGATGGTGCCTCCAAGGGAAGGCAAACCTGGTGTTTCACCCATGTTGGTGCTGGTGGCTGGCAAAAAGAAAGGAGCACCTCCGAAATGCCTGCCACGGTGCACGCTTGGTGCCAGCCTGGGAGCAGTTTTTGGATGCACTTTCTATTGATGGATCTATAGCTTTTTGTTTGTTTTATTTTTAACCCTCTTTTGCAAGCACAGCTAGATATCCTGTCCCATACCCAGCGATGGCACAAGGCCTCTCTGTTGATGATACCCCACTGAAGGTCAGTTTTGTGGCTTTCCAGGTGATCTGCAAGGCAGACCACCTTGGGTCAAAGGGGCACCACCAGGCTCTGGGAGTCACCCCACCCCACTGCTGAGCATCTCACCCGGGTGCAAAAGCCAGCAAGGCCAGCTGGAGCAGAAAAGGGCACTGTGCACTGCCAATGCTGAAACATAGCTGGCATGTCTAACTTTAGACTCTTGAGCACTAAAAGCCCTTTTGAGTTGCAGCACGCCTTGGTAAGTCATCTAAATTGATTCTGCTTGGCCTAAAGCTGGGTTTCAGGTGGGAAAGGCTAAGTGCTGGATTTTAAATGTAATGGTGACTGAAGCTGAAGGTGTCTGCCTTCAGCATACAGTTACTAAGGGTATCTGAGGCTTGCAGGGGCTGAGAACAAAGAAAGGCACCCAGAAGAAGAAGAAATGTCTGGGATAGTTTTGTTTTGCTGTGTAATGCAAATCTGGCTGAGGATCACTCTACACGTGCAGTGTATATGCAGGATGAAAGCTAGAAGCATGGAACTAAGCAGCAAATACCTGCAGGGTGTAGAGCATCCTTCAGATCTACGTATGGACACCAGGGTCGGCTAGTACCTTGTTTCAGGAAGATCAACTACACTGTAGAGGATTCATCACCCTACACAGGAAAGTGACCCTTTCTCAATTATTATGCAAATGGATAATCCATGTGTGGTGAATCAAAAGTTGGCTGTCAGTACTTTTAGGAACCAAACACCTCATTACTGGTGGTTGTTACTGAAGCCTTGTACACAAGCTGTAGTATGTGTATACAAAATACCTGTATATAAAGACAAAAAGATATTTATGTTACATATTTTATATCAAGTATATACAACTAATTATATATAACATGCCTCTGAAGCAGTAGTTTTCCATATCTCCCTCCCTTGTTTGTGTATCTGAGGGATGTCCAAGTTCAGAGAGACTACAGGGAAAAAGGGACTACCATTTAAAAATGCAGCATTAGAGAACAGATGTTAGGTTTTCAAAGGTCTTTAAACCACTACTTCTCACTCTTCTGGCAGTTTGATGTTAATGTTTTTCAAGACTTGGTTGTTAGTGACCAGGGAAACTACTAAATTAACAGCTCTGGAGACTTAATTGCCTGAACACTTTCAATCATTTATTAGTGGAGGAAATCCCTGCCTGTAAATAAAGCCAGCATAGGGTTATTTCATGCCAGGAGCAGTAACAGCACCTCAAAGCATTCACAAGTCCTGAGTTAGGGTCACTAAAATTATCAACAGGGCTTAGACTTAAAAAAAAAAAATAATAAATTCAGGTTGATCATTATATGTATTCTGGTTTCTGAACCTTTAAGGCCTGATCAAATGCCATTTTCTAGATAATCTCTGTAACCATAAAACTTGAAAATTCCAATGTAAAAGCTGGAAGTTCTCACTTTTTCAGTAGTTTCTGGAGAAGCCAAAATCCTGTGGCACTGACAGCACAACCACAAAGGCTGCCAGCAAGGAAGGTGCCTTTCTAATGCAAGGTGAAATTCTGAGCATCAGTGGAAATGATTTCCACCCCCCCTGAGGCACAGAGCACCTTTTCAGTGATCCCAAATCACAGGCTGTCTTTCACCATATGCAGGACAGAGGTACCTTCTCTGGTGCCTCCTGGGTCACCTTAGGTCCCAGGTGCTGGCAATGGCACCTTGCTGGAGACATTTCTTGAGGTATATGGATGGAAATAAGGGCAGGGCCATATTTGCCTTGTGCAGTCATATGGTCTCCATGCCATGGGTGTTGTGGGAACATCCCTCCATCCACCCACAGCAGAGGGGTTCAGCTGCTGTCTACCCAGCCCCCCCTCCATCCTCATTGTGGCATCGGGGGCACAGCCTGGCTGCATGCTAGCAGCAAAGCCACTCCATGTGTGTAGGATTTCAAATGGGCTTGGACATCATGAGAGGTATTATTACTCCCAAACAGGCATCTAGTTTTAGGCAACGTAAAAGCTGCCCCCTAGGATGTGCCTGGAAGAGGGTAAAGTCAGCTTGAATGCAAAATTTAAACACAACTGGGAAAGTTTCTTCCCAGTGCTGTTCATAGGTGTTTGACTACTTCTGACCACTTGCCCAATATAGAAATGATATTATCATTAACAGGCAGACCAGGAGCCAAACTCCTCCCTCTGCTCCCACATCACACACCAGAGATTCAAAGCACCAGACAACAAGAGGGAGGAACAAGTCAATGCACTCACCCACCACAGGGGACATGAAGAAGGGAGCCAGCCAGCCAAGGAGCCAAGCCATGGGTGATGGTAACAGCCAGGCCACAAGCCCAGTTATACAAGAGGGACTCAGAGACAGCTTCATATTCTGTCCCTGTCATCCTTGGAACTCCATTTGCCAGGAAGCCCTTCCAATAGCCAGAATCTCCACACAACACTTACACTATCCAGACAAACCTCACAACCCCACTGCAGTCAGTCAGTTCTTACAGAGGTGTCTCCTTGCCCCACCTCCAAGTTAATGTGGAAGGTGGGGGCACCTGGTGGTGATCTCCTCATCAGTTCCCACCCAAGGCTGGCCAGAGCCTGGGTGAAAACCAATCAGGAGGGTCTTTCTTGCCTGGTTATGGACATCATCCACATGCCAACCCTCATTCAGGGCTGGGGGTTTAACCCCAGCACTTCACTAACCACGTTAAAATGTTTTACTGGAGGTCTTTACTTTAAAGGCTAAAATAATGACAAGTGTCCCACCCACAGAAACTTCATATAGACAGCCTCCTTTTCACAGAAGGACTTTCCTCATCCACCATTCCTTGACATCATGGACTCTGTGGGAGCCTCAGACCCCTGACAAATGGGTCTATTTCTTCTCAGCCCTTTGGGGTGGGAATGGAGCCTTTGCTTCTGGTTACCAAGGCTTAAACCTGTGACCATTGTGGCAGTTTATGGCTCGCACACTTCCATCTCGCTGGCAGAAGGGAACGGCACATTTACTCCCTAGTGGGCCAGGCAAACTGGATCACCACCTAGTTAAGCCAATGCAATGAAATGAAATGTTTGCAGCCCCTGGTGCGAGCTGCCAAGGTATCCATTTCTCCTTGGCTTCTTGTAGGCTCACTGTGTCACACTCAACCCAGCGCTCGTTTTCTTTTCCTCACATGTGTCTCCCCCCCAGGGGTTATGAAAACTGCACTGTGGCTCTCTTTCAGCCAGCCAGCCAGCTGTGCACCTGGTTTTGATCAAAATTTTTCTCCTGTAGCTCTTGTTGGCTCAGAAGAGTGCTTTGACAAGCTTGAAATTTCCTGCCTTGGGAAGGAATAACATCTCTCTAAAAGAGCACCATGGGTTCTGTTGGAGAGCTGCAGAGAAAGTTGGACTTAAACGGGTCAGAAACTGAAACAGCCCTTGTGATGGTGGTACTAAAGATGTCCCAGAGCTTCTGGCTCCAGCACAGGACACAGCTTGGGTCACTGCTATTGTGGCACCTTCATAAAGACAATTCTCCATCTCTGTTTCTTGTGCTCAAATATTTGCCCACCCCAGTTCACAAAAATACAGCATATATGACATCCTTGTGAGGAATAAAGTGAGACGCTC
>NW_008626082.1:34149-40188 GCF_000691845.1 Merops nubicus
GGCGGGGCAGAAAGCTGAGCTGCGGGTGCAGCTGATTATGCCTCACCAAATTCCCTTTCCCTGGTGAGGTGAAGAAACCCTCCCCCAAATGGAAGAAATATTTATGCATGTGTTCTTGCTGAAGAAGAAATCTGTGAGGATGACAGTTTCTGTACAATGGCCCCTTGGGTTTTGTGTCCACTCTCCTTGACCTGTGTCCTGCTAAAACTTCCAGTAAGCTATTTATCAGGTAAATATATAAGCCAGCCATCATCATATCAACATCTGGTGACAGTGACTGAAAGTTACCCTATTAATTGCTGACCCCATTTCTATTTCAGTCACTTGACATGTCCTCTAGGAAATGAATGGGATCAGTCATGATAAATCCACTCTCTGTGGCACCAGATGATCTGTTTTCAAGCTGGAGCAGGTGCTGAGATGCCCGTCCTGGCAGCCTGCTGCTGTATGACCGTGGGGGTCGTAGTGCAGTGTGTCTGCATCCCTGAAGACTTGCATTTGTTCCCCCTTGTACAATAAATGGTTTTGCTACATAGTATTGTGTCCTAAAATGGCCTGCTGGGGTATGGCACATCCCACTCTTGCATGTTGCATGGAAAAGATGCATCTTTCTAAAGATCTCACAGACTAAGTCCTGGATGGCTGACAGCCTTTGAATTGGGTATTAAACTGATGCAGAAAAGTGGAATATCTAATAAAGAGGAGACTGGAGAAAGGTGAATGTTACTTTAATTGATTGAAGGTTTTGACCCCAGATCTCCCATTTCTGCTCTAACCACAGGAATATGAGGCTCTGAGGTGTGGTGGTAGCGATCTTCTCAGCTCCTTATGCTGGAGCTACTCTGCTCTGCACTGAAACAAAGCAGTCCTCTGAGAGTTCAGGCATGGTGGAGGGAGTATGTATTTAAAAGCAGAATTTGCTGGTCCTGCTGGTCAGACAGGGAGAACACTGTCATAAAATGCTTAACCCTTATGAGGAGCAGAGTCTGCACCCTGGCAGCGGGTGCCCTGAGTCCTGTCTGGAGAGCTGGGGACAGCTTTGTTCCCTGGCCCAAGTAGTGGTTAGTGCTGCACTGCACAGCCAAAGCCAGAGCCGGAGGGGCTGGAGGAGCCAGGTCCGTGCCCTCAGCCTCCCACAGGCAGGCGTGTGCTCCCACCCACCCCGTCAAGCAGAGAAGGCAGCTCAGCTTGGACCCTGGCTGCCAGAGCCCCTTCCCAAAGCCTGGCACATGCAATCACCCTTGCTGGGGGGCCTGGGACAGACCGCACGAAACTGCACACAGCTGAACAAGGACAGGAGAGGAAGACAGTGGTCTGAAGCTGGGGGGTGCCCCCCCAGAGCAGAGCAGAGCAGAGCAGAGCAGAGCAGCCTTTTTCCCTCGGGGCACTTTGTTTGCACTGTATTTTTGTCCCTGGAACCCGGCTGCTTAGCAACTGGATAAAATTGTCACAAAATGCTGGCAGTGCCCTCCTGACCGGGGCGAAGGCTGGGTTGTGTCCCTGGGGGAGGCTGTTTGCCAGGTGAGGCAGCACTCATGGGGGGACCCCTGTCTCTGTCCCCACAGGGGGGCAGTCCCATAGGTGTGAGGGAATTTGGCCTGCCCCTCAGGGGCAGATGAAACGTGGACACTCTTGATCATGCTGCCTTGTTGGATCTGAGTGGATATAGGATTTTTCCTCTCTGAAAGACCAGGAAAAAAATACGCTTGAAGTATTCTTGTGAAGTACCTGAAAATGAAAATATTCACTCTTCTTGACTGTGTATCTGGAAGAGATGGGAATGAATAAATACACTGCCTTACTTTGGTTCAGGGCACTTTAAATAAAACAAAGAAAAAATGGCTATGAAGAGTTATGGCTATATATATTCTTTGGGCCAGAAGAAGAGCAGGCATGTGACCAGTGGCTGCTGCTGTCCTTGCCCTGTCTGACTCCTCTGCCTCTGCATATAATACTCAGAGGTATCCAGGCTACCCCGGAGGCCAAACCATGCTCAACAGAGCCGACTTCCCTTGAAGGGCCATGCAAAGGGCAAGGGATGAAAATTAATTAGAGCTTTTAGGAGAACAGTTTATATCACACTTGCCCTTATAAGTGGCTGATATTCAAAAGATAGTTGTTGGCAATTGCTGACAGCTTGTGTGTTTACCTCAATCAGCAAGTATTTGTCATTCATTTTTAAAATGCTGAAGATCCAGCCTTACTGGGAACATTACAAACTGCCCTCAGCACTCTGATGTGCTTCCAAAACATACGCTGCCACAAGACAAAAAGAACGAAGACTCAAATATTTCAGGGGAGAGACGGGGGAGAAGTGGCAAGATGATGCGGTTGAAATTATAATTATTTAGATAACTCAGTATCTATTCACAAATATTTAATTTTCGTGGCTGGAAGCAACCACAACTGTTACAGTTGGGATGAGCCATCACATCACTTTTAGCATCTCTCCTGCCTGATGCCACAGCACCACAATGGAGGCTTTGCCAGCAGCAAGATGGCTAGACTTCACTTTTTTCCTTCCGCTGCCTCCACCCCTACAATGCCTCATGCACCCTCTGAGCTGGTACATGAGTTTATGGGCCCTAAAACAATCTAGTGCAGATTAAAATAGGCCTGTGAAAAATATATGATTTTCTGAGGCAATTGTTCCTGCCGAAGACTGAGCACTCCTGAGCCACTCCCTGGGAGCCTTTAAAAGAAGCGTGGGATACTTCTGCACTTGATTTGTGCTCAAAATGTTTATTGACAGTTTGTGTCTGCATGAAAAAATGGCAGAACACTATTTCACTATTTTTTCAGTGTCTTTACATTTTTATGGCAGCTCTTCATGGCAGTTTTCACTAACTATATCCCTTCTGGCCCCAACAACACGTTGGGCAGGAAACCTTCTTCAAGACAGGAAAACGTCATTGCCAAATCTACCATCAGGATGGTGGAGGTGGCTGAACTCAGGACAAACTCCAAAGGAATGTCCTTTCAAAGGACTTATGCCTTGAGTTAATGGTATTCCTTTAAACTCAGAAACGTGCCATGTGTTTGAGCACAGACCAACATCTTGGGGTGCTGAGGCTGCTGAGAAAGCACAGGGTAGCAGAGGAGACAACCAGCACCTGAAGAGCAGCCTGGCCACGCTAGTCTCTGGGCTGAGGCTCTAGCAGCAAGTTTTAGAGAGAGATTTTTGTTCTGTGAGGGAGTGGGAGAGCGTGCTCAGATTGCAACCCTGTAGCTAAGTGATTTTCAGTTTTTTTCCAGTAATATAATTATGAAAAATGACTCTCATGTTCCCCATTAATGTTGCTAATGTTAGCAGACAGGCAGGGCTCCCAGCATGAGCCAGTTCTTGCTAACAAGGTCTGTGTGTACCACATTAGGGAACGTACCACTCACACAGCTTTTAGTGCCTCATAAGTGATTTGCCATAGGTCCTGTAATGGTACAGAGCCAAACGTGTCTACAACTCATGTCAGAGAATCCAGCAAGGTCTAGCTTTAAATTCAAGATCCCCAATTAAAAGTAAAGACCACAAGCACGCCCAAAGCTCTGTTTCTGGGCACTGAGTTACCGTCCTGCTCAAATACTGGGTGGGGGGCAATGTTGAGAAGGACTATCATATTCAGATAGGGATGTGAAGCCAAATGTCTCTCATTTGCCCACTCAGTCACTCACACAAATAATATAATAGCAGACCAGAAAAAAAAAAGCTTAACAGGGATTATATAATACTCCATCTTTACATGTACTTACTTCTAAGGTTACTTTTCCCTTTTTTAGGGTGGGTCTTTCTCCAATGCATGAAGAAAATGCTCTAGCACAGAGGACAAGAGGCAGCAGCTGCTGTTCTCCACCTTTATTTTATCAAGGCTTTCAGCACAGCTTCACTCCCCTCACGAGCCCCTCTGATGTGGCTATGGGTGTTGTGTAAACCCCAAAGTAGGAGAGGGACTTGGATCTCCACAACCATCTGGCTGGCCAGGAAAGAGGCTTGATTTGTAAAGGACTTGTGTTAGCTCTCAAATTCCTTGTGATATAGTCAGCAGCCAACTGCTTCAAGTGGGAAGAAAACACCTCAGGGTGTTTTTGGTTTTTTTTTTTCCTTAAATGCATGAATTTTCTTTTAAATGGAGAGGAAATTTTTACCTATGTCCCATTGCTCCCACCTCAATATTTGTCACTTTCTTATATCAATCATGATTCCACCAAGACATTCCCAGCTCTGTGCAGAGGAACAGAAAGCTTCACTGGTGATGCCAGGCATTGAGACATCTCTTTCCTTCTGCATAGCTTGTGAGCAATGCTGTATTACAACAAATTTGTAGCCACATCTAAACTCACACAATGAACCAATTAAACATCTATGATTTTTTTTTTCTCAAATATATGTCTGAATGCTTACAGGACAGTCTAGATTTTAATCCAAACTTGCACTAACTTAGGCAGCTGCCTCCTGTGCTGTCCATAGGTCATACAATCAGCACATCTGAAAATCAATACACCTCACGGGGCTGAGCACCTGGGTTAATCAAATATAGTTAGCTCCAGAGCGTCTTCTGCATAGTTACAAGATTATAATTGTTAGGGAAAAAAAGAAGACCAGGTATTTTAAAGACATCAACCCCTTTGTTTTTACCTTGTTTGAAATCCACCCCTACTGCAGCTTGATTTTCCTTCCAGAATTGCTCATTAAGTCTAAATCTAGAGAAAACAAAACTCTGGCTGTGTCAGAGGTCCTGGACAGTAGGGAATGAAAGGCTATTCTAGGGCCATCTGTTTCACTGCAAGAAAGGTTTTAGAAAACAAATCCAGACAGTTGATTCATTATAAGATAGACATAAGTTATGAAGATAATCATGGAAACAAATCCTATGAAGACCTCTTAAGTCCCTGGCTGCTATTACTGTTATTTTTTCAGTTAGCACTGGCTACCCACAACACATGAATAATATTATGTACGTCACAGATACAAAACAGCGATAGCTGCAGAGAGCAGGACCTTTGCAATCGGCACATTCAATTAATCTAAAATTATTATAGTTGCTCTACTGGAGCACAGTTGGTGTGGGACACAATCTCAGCAGAGACTGGCTTGTGGGACATGCTCTGACCACAGAGCAAAGTGAGTAGCAAAGGAACTTTGTTGGTGGCAGGGGAAGGTGAGAGGCAACAATTTTTCCCTAAATTATATCTGTGATGAATGTCAAACCTTCATTTAAGCATCCTTCTGTGGAAGCCTGCACCAGGTACCTCTATCATAAATATTAGAGGATGAATTTTCATCCACACGTTCTCTAGTCTTCCTTTATTTGCAGCCCACCAGACTACAATACATGCAGCTGCAACAGGGGACTTGTTATGTAGCCATACAGCAGGCCTGGAAATATACTCCAAACATAAAAAAGTTTTATGCAACCTTGTATTTTCAAAAGCACCTTACAATAATCTGTAGCCAAGCAGCAATAAAGACTTTTAATCACTGTGGTCTGGTCTGTGCTGAAACTAAATACAATCCTATTTCATAAAAACCTGTGGTCACTCAGGGACATCAGTTTCAGTCTGCTTGAGAGGCATGTGTGCCCCATCCAAATGCCTCTCACAGTAACAGATCCAGTATCAGGCTTTCCCAAAAATAAAAACAAACTATGAGCTGACTCTTGAACTCATCAACAGGGCTGGACATCAGAAAGGTTGGGCAGCATGCACATTTCTCCACACAGGATCTCCTGTTGAAGTTGGCATGAGAAGGGGATCTCAGCTGTTGGAGCAGAATTATTGGCAGCAATGTTGAAAAAAACTCCCGGCATCCAAGTGAGACTTCTTCAGATGTTCATTGCCAGGTTGATAAACTAACATTGGAAGAAAGATCAGCTTTACAATAAAATATTTCAGGCCCTTCTCCCTCCCATTCCCTTTCCCCAGATGAAAGAGAGGTGCCCAAAAGCAATGCCTGCTCTGAACTAATCCCACGCAAGAAAAAGGACCTTTGCTCACTAGGCTTTTATGTCCTGTCACTCAGCCACATTTACTTCTGTGTTTGGAGGG